>NC_090893.1:3575786-3580786 GCF_036669925.1 Montipora capricornis | reverse complement strand
GTAGACAGAAGACAGGCAGGAAGAGGATCAAGGTCACAGGCGTTCTTTGTTATCCGTCGAGCAATGGAGAACAGAACATCAATAGGCACATCAACAAAACTGTCCAGGCTGCAGGAAGACATAAGGGTATCCTCACGGACATAAAAGTCATGTGGACATCGATTAACCAGGTTTTGATCAATCGCATCAATCAAAAAACTTAATAAAACAGTTAGCTAATTCATCTGGAGTGCTGTGAAGTGGATAAGATAAGTCAGGTTGCGTGTGAAGCAGCTTGTTGACAATTCCAAAAAGTTTTCGCTGGTCAGATTGATTTTCATTGATAATTTGAGAGTAATAACCAGTTCTAGATGACAACAAAAGTCGATTAACTAATCGGCCTTGTTCAGTGAACCTCGAACGATCCGATGGGAGTCGACTTTTCCTCCACTGCCTTTCCAGCTTTCTTCTTTTCAGTCTTGATTTCATTGGAGTACCATGGTGCAGCAGGACGAACTGTAACTCTGCGGGTTGAGAGTGGTGCATGGCAGTCTAGTATTCTCGATAGTTCCGAATTGTATAATTCAACAATATATCAATATATCATACAAACCCTTCTAATCAAAATCATGCAAATTGCCACGAAATTAGCACCCTGCGAGCAGAGCTTCTTTTTGTCTTTTTCTTTCCTAAGGAGGAGAAATGGAGGCTCTGTCCGAATCGCGTCAACTCTTTGAAGCCGCCGCAGCCCGAACTTCTGGACTGGTCAATCTTGTTTTCTCTCGTCAAACCGGTTTTTCCAGTGCGAGCGTCAATTTAATGACAAAACCGATGGTTATAATTGAGCCCGCTGTACCATGAAAAACCAAGATGGCGGCGGGATCTGGCATATTAGGCTTGGGTTCGAGACTGCATCCTGGCAACATGCAGCGCATACTCAATAAAGATCTTACTCGATTCATGCAGAGCCTTTCTCGAGAACGCCAAAATCGAGCCATCAAAAGAAAGGCTCTGCTAGCAGGGTGCGAAATTAGAAGCCACATGAAGAGATTTATAATTCGAATTTACGGACGTCGTACCTTCCTCAATGGCCTTATTTTCTGTTTAATAAATGATATCAATAAAGGTATTTAAAGTAGTGGCAAAAGATGAAAATCTGTCTCTTTTTAGCGGCGCTACAGCGGTTCAAAGTCGGCCAAATTCCCATACATTTATTGTGATTTTAGCCGTGTTTGCTCTCCAGCCAAGATGGCGTCAAAAACCGTGGAAGGGTCTATTGTTTTAATTGTAAAACGTACATTCTGTTGAACCTGTAGCGTGCGTGTTGTGTGAAGGGTGCAACGTATGTTTCAACATATTTTGTCCGAATGTTTTTTGAGAAATTTGTTGGTTTTCATGCTATTACTGGCAGTATTTCAACAAGAAGCAGTCAGCAGTCGTTTCACGTTAACTAACAACGACGGGATTTATTATCCATTGTTGCACAATCACTATCACAATCTAAAACTATCCTTTCAATTCTCACATTGTCACGTTTTATGTACATTCCGTTGTTACTGGCAAAATGAGCACTTTTTCCGACTTATAAATTCAACTTAACGCTTTGTACATTAATCAACTGAAGATGACAGAAGTTTCTGTCGAAACATGTCTTGTAATTTCAAACGTTTTGTCGTTTTCTTTAAATTTCTGACTTGCCTGCTGATATCAAGATCCATTGGAATCATCCAATAATTTTCAGCCCAGTTCTTTCTTCGCCAACGGGGCGCTATATTCTGAGCCTTCACGCTTATCAGCAGTTGTGCATTCAATACCAGCTTTCCAAAAGAAAAGTGTACAAACTTGGCATCGATTCATCAAACTTCCATAAGTAAATAGCGCTGCTTTGCAAATATTTTTGCAGCCTTTATTAAGAGTCACTGAGATCCATCGCCAATCAATTTTCGCAAAGTGATCCGTTTGTTTATCTTTTCGGCTCAAGATCTTTTGCATAAAATTCACATCTCACTGAAGCCGTCCACCATAATCATAACAAATGTCTTTCGCACCGGTAGAATACACGACAAAGGCAATCCGGACTCAACAGGTAAACGTAAACAAGAGCTACATCTTATTTAGTTTCACGCGGTAAGACTGTCAAATTTTGAACAGAGGCTGCCTAAGTGTTCGCTGTCTTTTATGTTTTAGCTACCATGATCAATTCCCATAAGAATAGAAAAAAAAAACATGACAACTTTATTGAAAAGTAAGGTTTCTTTTGCAGGTCGCACTTCATTTTGACACGTCACATTTCTTGCCCAATTACTTGGTTTACTTCTTAAACAATTCATTTGAAGACTGACAAAAGAATCGACATTTAGGAGGAGCAACACGGAAAATAGGAATACATTAGTGAAATGAAAAGCGTTCGTTAATAGTGTGGGGATTAAGAGTGCTGATTTGGAAGATGAATTTTGTTCCAGATTCTTGCAGCTTTCCGTGGTACCTTGATGCAGGGAAATGCCGCAGATAGCCATGTGTTGTTTGGAGTAGTTAGGGAGATTAAAATGACGAGCGACTGGCTTAGATGCATCCTTGTCATTCTTCGCAACATCGCGAAGGTGTTCGCGGAATCGGTCACCTAGTCGTCTACCTGTCTCGCCGATGTATAATTTATTACATAACGTACAGGTTACAGGTACAGGATCATTTTGAGTAATTAATTAATTAACATGGCTAACATGGCAAGATTATACCAGTCTCGGGATCATTTGGAGTAATTAATTAATTTATTACTCCAAAATGATCCCGAGACTGGTAGAATCTTTTCGCAACCTCCGATAATTTCATTCAAACGCGACAAAAACGTAGGCAACTTTTTAGTTAGAAGCGCACTCAAAACTTACGAACAACCCGGCACTTTCAAATGCCCGCGTTCACGATGCAAAACCTGTCCTTTCACTCTTAAAACTAGCAAAATATCGGGACCTAAGCGATCTCTGAAGATCACCGATCGTTCCACGTGTATCTCCGCAAATGTCATTTATTGCATAACCCGTACGTTATGTAATAAATTATACATTGGCGAGACAGGTAGACGACTAGGCGACCGATTCCGCAAACACCTTCGCGATGTTGAGAAGAATGACAAGGATGCATCTAAGCCAGTTGCTCGTCATTTTAATCTCCCTAACCACTCCAAACAACACATGGCTATCTACGGCCTTTCCCTACATCTAGGTACGACGGAAAGCCGCAAGAATATGGAAACAAAATTTATCTTCCAAAGCGGCACCCTTAATCCCCACGGAATTAACGAACGCTTCTCATTTAAACACAACCCATAATTCCTCGATTCGCTCTGACGAAGGGCTAACGCTCGAAACATCAGCTTTTGGAATTCCTGTACGGTGATCAATCTACATTATCAACTCCGTTGATAAAACCAAATTTTTGTGTACTTCTTCCCCACCGACGCAGCACCACAGTTTCTTTAGAAACTACGCCCTTTATTCTTTCGATGAGGGATGGATTCTGATTGTCTTTGGTTAAAAAGGTTATAAGCAAGGAATTTTAGGGAAGACTCGAAAGCAAACCGAAACGTGTTTCGCGATATCTAAAGGTAAACGTTTCATTACGTAATTGATTTTTTTGTTTAAAATTACGTATATTTAATATCTGCCATTGGATCTCCCCTTGGAATATCGAGTTTTTGCAATCACGGGTTCCGATTTTTTTCCCATCGGGCAACTTTTTGACAGGTGTTGACAACATCACGATCAAGGCTTCGTATCTTATCTTTCCAAGGGCGTCCACAAAAATGAACTTAGATTTTCTGCTATATTTAGGGGGTAAGGATAAAAATGGAACGGCTCATGAATGTAAGTTCCCTCCTAGAACTGGCGAAAAATGTTGTTTGCCTTGCCTTGACGAAGTGCAAGTGAGGGATCCAAATTTCCTCTCCTTAGCAGTTTCAATCCTGGACAATATTAATGTACAGGTGATACAAAGAGAAACTTGAAAAACAATCAATGTATATCTTGACACAAAGTTAACTCTAAACTCGTGATTGACTTGTGCTGCGACACAACTCAAAACTTTGGCAAAAAGATTCAGTTGAAAGCTCTTTCCAACTGAATGAATTCAACATTATAAAAACAACACACGGTGAACCGTGGTTTTAACAGAGTTTCAGAATTCAGCGCGAACGACAACCGACCATTTGGACATTCGTTTGAATCACTAAAATCCACTAAGGTAAAAAAACACTTTCACGGTTTGCAGCCAATTTCTAGTTAAACAGATAACAATAATGATGTAACGTACAATTGCTATATTAGGGCCGTTTATACGAGAGAAAATAAGCCGCGGCTTACTCTGGCCACGGCATACATAATACGCGAAAGGAACTATTTATAGAGTATAAACTCCCAGGCCAGGATAAGCCGCGGCTCGAGAAAGCCGTGAACGCAGATTTTGTACCATTTATACGGGCTGTTCGCGTCTTATGTAAGCTGCGGCTTATTTTCTCTCGTATAAACGGCCCTAATATTGTGGACGAATACTGAAAAGGAGCTAATGACAGATCTTTTGTTTTTGCCTTCGAACATGACGGCGATGAAGTAACGTGAAAGCTATCTGTAAGGGCCGATTTACACGGTACGATTTTTGTCGCATGCGACAACGGCTTACGACAGGCCCACGACATGATTTACGATTGTTGTGTAAGTCAGAAAAAATGTCGCAGCATTTTAAAACATGTTTTAAAACACTACGATAATCGTAAGTCATGTCTTAGGCCTCGCACCGTGTGAATCGGCCCTAAGACTGAAGGACAACTGAGACCCAAAAGCAGACTAAAGATAGTTGACAATGGCCGTTTTTTATACTAGAGCCGCATAATTCGTCTGCGACGAACTTGGGCAAACATTTTTTTCTGCGTCTGTCAAATTCGTCTAGTATAAAGACGGACACAAGACGCATTACACAAGACGCATTATGGGTCTGGATGAAGTATCTACTTTAGCGCGTCTTCAAAGACG
>NC_090893.1:3558286-3570786 GCF_036669925.1 Montipora capricornis | reverse complement strand
ACCAGAATGCACTGCGCCACAAACAACGTAAAATATAAATAAACGGCTTGTAAGTAAATTAGTAATAGTTGACACTACAGCTGCCCTTGCTGTTAAGTCACATACAGATGTACGCGGAATTCAGTAAATATCCACCACTAGCCACCTCCACTTCGGTGAACAGTTGTCAAGGACGGTCCCAACTATTGTCATTGCGCATACTTTTTCTGCGCATCTCGAGATACTCGGATTTCCTGTAGATGGTGCTCACTAATACAAGGATATTTTTGCGCGGTTTAAAACTATGCGGAGAAAGCAGAACTTAGAAATTTTTCTTGGTATCCGAAAAGAAAGTTGGGGGTAACCATGCCTTTTTCAGAGAGAATTAAGCTTCAATTTCGAAAAGAACGCCCCAACATTCCTTTGTAATTTAAAGCTCTTTACAAATATTGGTGATTAATTATCTTGGTAAAATGCGTGCTTACCCCCAATTTTTCCTTTTTGAATTTCACTTCTTGAGATCTGCTTTTCCTGCATATTCAAAAACCGCACAAATATATTGAATTAGTACGTATCGTCCTTAAATGTCGGCCACTTTATGACCGTTACGGTCTCGTATGTAGGGAATTTAAGATCTATGACGGCGATGGTCGACGAAAACCACCTCAAAATATAACTTGGCTCTATAATAAGTCTTTCGCGATTATTCAGTCTAGTTCGCGTCGTACAATGTGGGCAAAGTGTCCTAAAAATAAATCGGTGCGAGCGGTTTCAAAGTTAAAATAGAGAATGAAGGATTCTCTGTTGCATACTTACGTTGTCGTCAAAACTTCAAATTTGGTGATTTCACGTCGTCGTTATGCAGAGGACCGCAAACATACTTGCTAAAACCCGTGCTGCACGTGCAGCACGATTACTTATGCTCTTTTAACCAATGATATTATTGCTTTGTGGTGCTGTCGTAGTCGTAGCCGTCGTCGTTTCTTAAATTCCCTTGTATTCCAACACAAGACTACGAAATGAATAAAATCGGCACGTGCAGTGCAGATACCCACTGTCAAAGTTATAAAGCACTTTTTCTAGCGACAATAAAATTCTGCCTTTACCTAACCATAATAACAAGATTATTAGTGGTAGCGACTTTCAGACGTGACAACGAGTATTGGTGAGTGACTATTGCCATCACGTACACTCGTCAAGATTGGAAAGAAGGCGAAATTGCTTCAGAATTTTGGTTAACACACTGAATTTTTAATTCTGTTTGGGGGTATAAAATTTTTGCACCCTTATCTCACTGAAAAAATGTGAAGATATTGCACGCAAAATTCCATTCAATACACGACAAAAGCTCACTCGAAATATTGCTTATAAGGATGAAAATAGCTGGAAACCAAGCGAAGTGGACAAGGTGTAGAACGCATTTACTTATTTATTTATTTATTTAGCTAAACCTAATTTGAATACAATATTTGTAAACATAGGATTATTAAGCAGGGACACCACTACAGCCTAGCCAATAGGCCAAGGACTGGATCTAGCATGAAATGGAGGCTTATGCTGGCAAATTAATTTGCATTTCAAAAGATTTGCCCGCATTAGCCTCCATTTCATGATAGATCCAGTCCAGCCCTGAGAATTCGAAAATGGTCTATTACAGTGGATTCCTCTTAAATGAAAAATATTAACTAGAGCTACTCATACAAACAAAACAAAAAATGGAAATAAAATAAAAAGGAAGCAACGACGGCGGGAAAAGGAGAGTCCTCGCATATGTTGCACCTGGGACAAATTGATTTCCAGGTTCTGATGCCGTCCCCGTCGTACAGATCTAGGGCCTTATCAAGTGGGGATGACGCACCTGTTAGACATATCTGTAGGTAGCATTATGACGAGATTTGATTTGCTAGCTGCGCCTTGTCATGGACCGAACCCAAAAAACCCTGTTTCTAACTGGAATATTTTGCAGTACTAAAAGGATTTGTAACAGAAAAGTTGATATCCGAAAGTATTGTACATGTATAAAAGCACACTCCTCGCCACTAAAACAAAACGGCCTTTCCCTCTCCTAAAAAACCAATGATTGCTGCACAGAGTCCCTAATTAGCTACCAGTGCTAAATACACTCGGCACCAATTAAAGGTTTATCCATCATGTTCATTGAGTTCAGTGAGTTGTGCCGTCCCTCTGCATTCATCTTGTCACTGGATCATTAATTTTATTAACACCTATGTCCACTTAAAAACCGAATATCCCCTTGCCTGGTGATTTTACACCTCATTGAGACTGGTTCAGGGGTCAACAGACAGTATGTAATCTACCATTCAGTGTACAACCTTCGCCGCCCTCCATTAACAAGCGATTAAATTATAGCTACGGAGGCTTCAATCAGGTAAACCCACACACAGGGACACAGCTTGAGATTTATATCGCCAGTACATGAATATGTTATTACAGGGATCCCTGACTAACCACATGAATCTCTGAAGGCTTCAAATCTGATACAATGAGCTATCATTTTCTACTCGCTATGAACAATGTATGGGTTCTTTTCCATACCCTGAAATGCATGCTCCCATAGTAGGTAAGGCAGGTAAACTTATTTTTCAGGACCCAATTACTAAACATGGTTGTTAATAGCGTAGCTCCGCGCGCGCGGGGCACCATTTGGTTTTGTTGACCGTACGTATGCCAATGTGACACCCTCGTTTTTCGGCGGGAACGTCTTTGATATTGGACATTCATGTAAACGTTAAGTGACAGCTGTCAAAACAAGGTATCCGCTGACCAGTAACACGAGACCATATCGCGGGCTCAATTTTAGAGTTCATTGAGGTCAGCTGTTTTTTAGACTCGACCGCTGACCAAGTACTGTTTTTCGATTGGATCGCAGGCTCAAGCCAGGTTAAATTATTGTAAGAATAAATAACTCAGGAGCTTTATATATTTTTTATTTTTCTTTCAGATGAATCATCATTTTATAAATGCCCTGATCGTCTGCGTCTTCCTCTCATATTCTATTTTGGTCACACTGCCGCTGTCTATGTCAATAAACTTGTGCTAGCTGGACTGCTGAAGGTATGCTATTAACGTAATATTACGTTTTAACGCAAGAAGAAACAGTGCATCTTGATAGTTAAAATTGTTGCAATCAAGTTTCTTGAACTGTACAAGTGCTAGTGTTTTAAGTGTCAAGCCAAGAGAAGAGAAAAAGCCAGAAACGTTTCAAAAAATAAACGGAACTTCAGTGTTCACTTGGCAAAACTATGAAAATCCAACAACAACAACAACAACAACAGCAAAACAAAAGATAAGACCCTTCATTCTAGTCAGTTAAACACATCTTGTGGAAAATGTTCTCCTCACTTGGGGTGACATTATAGGGCAATTTGAAAAGGCTTTCCACACCACTGATTGCTGAGAAAATACAGTACATTGATTGAAAAAAGTGTTCAAGGGTCTTCAACAGTGGACATCAAAACGGTCATTTCTCAATGTTGAATAGTGTTTCATCTACTGAATGTATGTGGAGTGATACTGGGCTATTTTGTACAGTTGAATTGGTCTGTCTGTATCCTGTCAGCTAACCAAAATGCATTGCATTTAACCAGAATGAACTGTGCCAGGAACGACGTAAAATATAAATAAATGGCCTATGAGTAAATTTAGTAATAGTTGACACTACAACTGCCCTCGCTGTTAACTTGCATACAGTTGTACGTGGAATTCAATTTGTCCAAGGCCCTACCAATAGTAGAGGAATGGCCGTTTACAAACGAAGCAGCTTTTCCATGATACAATCGATGTTGAAGCAGGGAGGTTACAAATCAGTACTGAATATGAAAAGACGTCGTGATTAGGCCATTTGATAATGGCGGACACAGTAGTGTACCAGGCGAAACAGAAACTAAGGGAAATGCAAGGTCAATTTGTACGGCAAGAGAGCTATCGGGATGGTTGGTGAATCAGTCTGTCAGGCGTAAACAATGGAAAATTTGTAATCGATTTCTGATTTCCAACAGTTTATCGACAATCAGCCAAAAGTCAGTTTGGGGAGCTCTTGTTCAAAATTATTACCAATAAAAGTGTGATGCCAGAATGCTGTTAAGGTTGTTGGCTTAAAGTTAAATATTTCTAATAAGATTTTATGATTGTTATTAACTGAAGTTAATTTGTTTCTTGGTTACTCTACTTTCATTTTTGCTGACAAGGAGAGGATAAATTTTGACTTTGAGACATTGTTTGAGACTGGTGTTGATGAAATGTCCTGGGATGATACGGTGAGTTAGCTTACAGGTGCTACAGTAGCACAATGTCTTGCTATTTCAATTAGTTGTGGTTCAGGGACTTGATGATGTCTTTGCATCAATGCAAACCAATAAAATAAGAAATAAATATTGTTTGTTTCTTTTATTTGTTGAAGCAGGTTAGTATTCGCTGCACTATACAGCTGGCCCCAGTTGTTCAAAAGGTGGATAATGCTATCCACTGGATAGTGCAATTGATTTCCCTATTATTTATCCACCGGATAGTGATTTATCTGGCGGATACATGTAGCACTATCCATCGTTTGAACAACTGGGCCTGATGTAGACCTGCTGTAATTTTACACTCACTCTCAATAGGGTGTGCGTCCCCTACTCTTCTCAAACAGTGTGTGGGTTCTTTAACGTCCCACAGAGTTATGTACAAATAAGTAATGTGAGATGGGCCTATGGTTTATAGTTCTTATCCAAGAAGACTTGAAAGTCTTACCATTAAATTTTGTAGATGGAACTGCAAAGGAAGCACTTTCTCCTCAGTCAGCCGGGGTTCGAACCCGCGACCTCCCACATGAAACTCCAGTGTACTCTGGACTGAGCCATATGGTCGGCAGTCCAGGTTATATGTTCTTCACCAAGACCCACATTTGTGCATTCAAGGTATTTTTTGCCACCTGAAGGTAAAGATAAAACCACCAGAAATTGAATATTCAATATTGATAGATAACCCTACTTAAATTATTATATAGACAAAAGTCTGGGAAAATTGTAGCATTTAACCCATTGATACCTCAAAACCCCTAGGACACCACCACTTGGGGGTCGGTGGTTATAAATCATGGAAGGGACTGCTTAAGGATGGTGCCTATGGTACTATTGTTATTGCGCATACGTTCTGCGCATCTCGAGATACTTGAGTTTCCTATCGGTGATGCTTACCAATACAGGGATATTTTTGCGCGGTTTAAAACTATCTGGAGAAAGTAGACCTTAGTAAGTACTCTTGGTAGCCATGCATTTATGAGAGATAATTAAGCTTCAATTTGGGAAAGAATGCCATACATTGCTTTGCATTTTACAGCTCTTTACAAATATTATTCATCAATTATCTTTGAAAAATGCGTGGTTACCCCCAATTTTCTTTTTGCATTTCAGTAACACTTATTAAGATCTACATTTTCTGCATAATCATAAGCCAGGGCAAAAATAAATTGAATTAGTAGGAACCATCCTTAACCCATTGAATCTTCAAACGTCCTAGGACACCCCCAGTTCACTCCCAGGAGTCAATGGGTTAAATAATTATGAAATTTAGGTTTAAGGCCAATGACCGATGTGTCGCCAGTTATGCACTAGTCAAGTGAAACCATGGCACCCTACCCCTGACTCCCAGACATAGTCACAGGAACATAGCCGTAGAATTACGCTTTTGTAACTACATGTTTAATGCATTTGTTCGGGGTACAGGGCAGTAACAATTCATTAATTTTGCGGGGGCTTGTAACACTAGCCTTGACAGAGTGGGACTGGGTCCTTGTGTAGAAAACACGTTCCAGGGGCCGGTTTCTCGAAAGTCCTTTTTTGTTTTGGAAAGCTGATCTTTTAACATGTTTTCAAGGTAACAAAAATAAAAATAATTGAAGTTTGACGAATTAAATCCTCTCCGTTCTTGAGATACAAAAAGAATTGTGACACCCGAAAATGGCCTGCAAAGTTTCGGGACTTTCAAGAGACAGCCTCCAGCTTCGCTTTGGCCAAGAAAACCTGTTTCCGGTCTGCCTTTGTGGTCATAAAGTGCTCGCAATTCTTGAAGTAATTTGCACTTTTTTTGCTAAATAGACGTCATGAAACATTTTTGGATCAAATTTTCAGATTTTCCCCTAATATATCTGTACTAATACTCCCAGAAAAATTGGGTAGGGGTGTGCAGCCTGCTTCCCAAAACCCTAACCCTATTTATGACCAAAATCTGCAATTTTTCCTACCCTATTTATGACCTGACCAAAAATTTGATACCCAATTTATGACCTGACCCTTAAATCAATACCCTGGTGCAGACCTGCCTTATAATTATTTCAGACCAATGTTAAAGGCAATGTTTATCTGCTTTTATTTGGTAGGTTACATGATAAAGAAGTAGCTTCTAAATAAAAAACGAATTCAAGACTAGAGTGCAAAAATAGATACCCTATTTAAGACCAAAATGGCGGAAAATTGGCCAAAATCGATACCCTATTTATGACCAAAACGGCTGAAAAACCCTACCCTTTATAGCCCATATAAGGGAGTACCCCTCCCCCCCCCCCCACTCCCCCCCGGGGTTGAAGTTTCGATTTGATCGAGGCATAAGACTAAACAAATTGCAAAGATATGAAAACTTTGTGGCAGCTATCGCGTTTTCCAACGAAGCGTAACAACCAGTTACTTCGAATATCATTTAGCGAAAAAACCGGGCCATGGCAATGGGTATTGTAACAGCTGTCAAGATATTATAATAGTATGCTGTCAGAGCTATTAAATTCACGGCTATGTAGTGTGACACAGTGGCATGTCGAACATTATGTACACGGAAAGCCAACTATTACTTACAATATATTCCAAGAAAGAAGGTTTCCTTTGGAAGATAAATGTAAGAGCAAACATTCTGCAGAGCCTCGCACTGAGCTATAAGATGCTCAAGTGAGCCACGTGAGTTCTTTTTGTTATGCAGTGCGCCGTCTTTACGAGAAATTCTTATTTGTACGTTATGTATGCTGTATCGAAGTGTGCAAGACCCTAAGTACCTCGTGTATAGACTACGAAAATGTTTCTTTCTCTCTACAAGAATTTATTCACCTTATTCCAAAATGGCCGACATTTTAGTATTCTTTTGTTTAATCGCAAATTGGCCCTTTTGGCCTCGTTTCAAGGTTAAATATTCTTTTGAATTTTATGTTTGAAAACGAGGCCAAAAGACCCAATTTGCAGGGATCAAATGAATACTAAAATGGCAGCCATATTGGAATAAAGTGCATTTTATTCAGCAAATTCTTTTCTGTTCTACTTGAAAAACAGGCAATTTAAAGGTGAGAGCCTGCAACGACCTCTTTTCATAGTGTGCTTTATTTGATCTTTGTTTTGATTTTGGTTTCAGGAAAACTATAGGATGGGTGGTAGCTTTGTGTGGCCAAAGGTCTGGGAAGTAGCAGAATATCGACGGAAAGTGCGTCAAGCCATGCTGGATGTCATTGACAATACTCCCTTGGACTTACCTGTAACTCAGGAGAGCATATGGGTAATGACGATGACGATGATGATGATTATGATGATGATGACAGGGTTCTCAAATTTAGAATTTTAAACATCTGGTGCCATGCTATTTTCAGCCATAACACTGCAAGTGATTGGAGGTTGTACAATATGCAAGCCAGCGAGCTATGCGAGTGACAGCATGCGAACCATGCAGTTATCCAAAGCTAATCGTTTTGAATTGGTGCTTAGACTTAAAGTGCATATGACACAAAATTTTTTATTAGCTTGTTCGAAAGAGCTTTCCATATGATGAAGAATGGCGTTTACTTTCTTGTAATAGCGCTCTTGGTTGCCGAATTATTCAAGATTTTGATTTATGCAAATTAGGGGACTTGTGACGTCACATAGTGGACACAAAATTATGTAAAATCACAAAATATGTAATATCTTTGCAAATACTAAGTGCAGGGTTGAAATTTTGCAGGGTTGATGTGCTGCCAAAACTACACATTGTGATAGTGATTATGATGTCACCATAGCAACATACTCCTTACCAGACCTTCCCGAAATGAAAAATGTCTTCTTTGTTGCTCCAGAGTTTAACGGACTTCTTGTGCTCTAGCTGTGTAATGTTCATATTCGCTCACACCCACTGAATGAACATCAAGAGCAAATAACCCTTATTGGGGAGAGAAACTCTGATTTTGCCCTTTGGATGGAGAGGGCCTGGAGCCCATTGCATTGCTATGGAAATGTCACAGTGGGCCATATCGTGGAACTTTGTAATGAGTAAATGAACTGTAAAAGGTTTCAGTTCTATACAGAAAACGTTCTCAGAGATATTCCATTTTTTGTGATTTTACATCATTTAGTGTCCACTATGTGACGTCACAAGTTGTCCAATTTGCATAAATCAAAATCTTGAATAACGCGGCAACCAGCTGAGCTATTACAATAAAATAAACGCCGTTCTTCATCATTTTGAAAGCTTTTTTTAAACAAGCTAATAAAAAATTTTGTGTCATATGCACTTTAAGTACTGTTTATCAGCGCTATTTGAAATTTTGTGCTTAGACTTAAATATACGACACTTGCATGGCTAACTGGTCGCAGTTTGTCAAGACCCAGCGATTGACTCAATGATCTACTTTAAATACTGATCAAGGCCGTTTTATAGCCATAACACTTACAGTGCATGCCTTACTGTGGTCACCCAACAAACTTTCACTTTTGACAACTATGTGTAAATACGTCAACTCAACAACCCATGCAACAGTGTTGAAATAACAACTGTACAAACTTTGAAAGTAGGCGTGACTGTCAGTGAAATTTGCATACCATGATTGGTGGATAATTTGTAAAAAAGCTTTGTTTATAGGTGGCACTGTAATAGTGACACCTGCGACAGGTGTTATGGGTTATGGGTTCAATTGAGAACTCTGTGACGATGATAATGATGATGATCAAGAATGACTCGGCCTAAGGAGATGTCTACAACAAACTGTGGTTAAAACTGGACATGAATGACACTTTTTCCAAAAGAAGAGTTTGTAACCAATTTGTCTTACCTAGTATTATCCATGGATGTATTGTGCGATGTACAATGTATTTCTATATATAACAAATCAATTTATTGATTTTTGCATAATTTTATAAATAATAATAATAATAATAATAATGATAATAATGATAATAATAATAATAATAATAATAATAATAATAATAATAATTAATATTCGTGAAGTTGAGAGTGCAGTACTCTGGCCAAATGTTTTCCTCTGAGTTATCCCAAGTGCTAGTTATAACTATCGATTTTCTCTCCTTTATTTCAGTGGGCTGTTTTTATGGGCTTTGAACATGAAAGGTAAGTGCTGCCTTAATGTATTAAAAGGTACTGGTATTGAGTTACATGTACTTTAGACAAGTAATTCAACTTTGTCAAGTTATGGCAGCCATGGTCTTCTTGTTCATGCAAAGATTGCTCTTCAGTGTATCACTCATCTAACTGGTTCTTACTGAGCTTAGAATGGATTCATTTCTTTGGCCCGGCAGGTACAAAACACAGATCACAAATCACAGGTCATTGTTTTGCCAATACAGAAATTAACCATTTACCCATACTAACATTAGGCCAAAAATCTTTTATTTAGGCCTAATTAGGCTTAAGGTTAGCTTTAAAATTGAATGTTTAGGGTTCTTTCTGTATTGGTAAAACGATGACCCGTGACCTGTGCTTTGTACCTGCCGTTTCTTTGCTTGTTCCAGCTGTTATACATGATTTTTAGGGGTGGTGAAATTGGTACTTCCAAAATCTTGGCACTTGCAAACATTTCATCCGATCTCAAAATTCTTGGCAGTCTTTGCAAAGAGTCTAAAAGTCTTGTTTATATTGCATTTATTTCGGTGTGAAGTCTTGCATGTTTTGGTCTCAGTCTCGGATTCACAAACAAGAGTCTCAGCGTCACGGCAAGTCTCGGATTTCACCATTCATCATCCCTGATTTTCTATGAAATTATCAGTACATGTTATTTTTGTTGTTCTTCAACAACTGCAGGGTCCACTTCGAGACATCATCTGTTCTGATTCGTCAGTTGCCACTGGATCTTGTCACCAAGCCAGAAGGCTGGAAGTATGGGCCTTTGACAACAGGTACATTTTTGTCACTATATGGGAGTAATTTCATGGCAGGGAACCCATGAGGGCTGTTAAAATTTATTGTACGTTGCTTATGTAAATTAATGATACAAGAACTGCATCCTGGAATAATATAATTTGTATTCTGTAGCTTGGGGTTAAAATTAGGATTAGTGTTGTGTTAGTATAATAAATTATTATTAGTGTTGGTATTGTGTGGTACTTCAGAAATAAGGCAAGAGGAACATGTCGTGACCATTGGCACTCTAAGCTGTTCTGACCATGTGATGTCAAATTGTTGAGAAGGCGTGGAGGCCGCTCTGTGACATTTTTCAGTCAGTTTGCCTCATTGTCATGTCTCTGGACAAAATTAATAATTAATTATTATCCACATTTAGAATTAACCCACACAGTGTTACATACATGTAAGATCATGGGGAGCGTTAATATTTCATTTGGAGGACTATCCTTAGGGACAATTTGTTATAACATCCAGTGGGGTGGTGGTTTTGGTGGAAGAGGGCTAGAATTTTAATTTTTTTTTTTTTGGGGGGGGGGGGGGGGAAAGAGGGCTGTTAAAACATATTTTAATATTTGGAAGGATATCCTCATTTCCTTTCAATAGCAGGGAAAATCCTCGGTGAGGTAGGGGTAGAAACGTTTTTGAAGACCGGCAAAATCATATCCTTATTCCGGAATGATAATGTTTGAGCCCACTGTATCAGATCAGAAATCACCACTACAGTCTCGCTGCCATGACAGCTTGTCCAATGGCTTCTTTTCGACTGAGTGGCAATTGTGAAATGCATCAGATCGTGGCCTCAAGGAATAGAGGGAAGAAAGCTGAACAATAGTTTGCATTGTGGTTGAAAGAAATTGATTTGCTGGAGTATACAATGAATTTTGTCAAGAATGGCTATGATAACCTTGATCAGTTGCATTCAGTGACAACTGAGGAACTGGCTGGGTGGGGGGAGGTCTACCTTTAATACAAAATTATTTTGTCTAATTGGCAATTACAGTTTTGATACACTACACTTTTTGAAAACCACCCCCCTGACATAATACATGATATGATCGGTTCCTTAGCCTGGGTATATAGAATGTGGAGTAGGCCCTTAACATGCCAACATCCGATAATACCCATCCTTCAAAGAAAAGAAGCTTTGTAAAGAAGACAGTCACATGAATTGACTGCTCAGTTGAAGTACATTTTCATAGGAAGAAAAAGCGTTCAAGTTCATCACCTCTTAATTGACTGGAACATCCTTCAATTTTCACTTCCTATCCTTTTTTATATTTGCAATGTTACGTAATTGTTTCTGCAAACTCTATTGTGTGTGTGTGTGCAATTATCCTACCTTTCTCCAAGGATTCTCAAGTGTGTACACAAAAAGCCTTTTGTAAAATATTGTGCCAATATTAGGCGTTCCGGTGTTGACCAACCCCATGATCGAAATAGAGGAACAGTCTGTGAGCTTGGGAAAGCCAGAAAACTTTCCATCATATGGCTGGGACAATGAGTACGGCCAATGGAACGTCAAGTGAGTTGGAAGTGACAGCAAAATTCAGTACTGCATGAAAATTCGTTTGATGAAAGTTAAGATTTTTGAGCCATTCTTGCAGGTGATTGAGCGAACTTAATTTAGCCTCAACGTATTGTAACTCACAGCTTTTGTCAGTATTTGATTTTGTTCTCTTACAAAGGGTCCAGCTCTTCAAACATCAGCTTTCTAGTCTTTGTATGATTGGTCAATTTTTCTTCAAAATGTTAATAAAATATTTATTTAAAAAAACCAGCTTTTCAAAGTGTCACCTGGATTATCAGTAGAGCACTCAACATGATACAGTTGATGGTTTATGACTTTGTGGATCCCCAATGAAGAGCCTTACTGATCTTCAAGATCTTCAAAGACCTGGTGAAGATCATGAAAGTCTAGAGTGGATGAAAGGGCGATACATAACTTGTGGTTAAAATAAGTTTGAGAATCGATTAGTTTCCCAAATATCCTTAATGATCCTTCAATGGTGAGAAGTTAATGATCTTGGCAAGACATATTTGAGGATCACAGTTCACACTTGGATCTTTGTTGAAATTAAAGACCTCCTAAACCAATTCCATCTTCAAAGATTGTTAAAAAAATACCGTGGATAATGACTGTCACAGTGAAGTAAATTTGTTGTTAATTTGAATTAATTTGAATTATAGTTATGATTTCGTACACCTCGCCCCGATTGTTCGGGGGGGTGGATGGCACTGTCTGCTGGATGGATTAATTACTGTCCGGTGGATAACTGAATTGGTTTTGCTAATGGTTGTCTGCTGAATGGTGGTTTGTCCGGTTGATAGTGTTGTCCATCTTTTGAACAACTGCGAGGCCTGATCATCAGACTGTG
>NC_090893.1:3548286-3553286 GCF_036669925.1 Montipora capricornis | reverse complement strand
CTGTTCGGAAGACGATTTGAGATCTAGAATTTTCGGGACATTTGTTGTAAAATATCTTGCTTGCCTGCCCTGTCCTAGGATTTTCGAACATCTGAAAAATGGTATAATTGCCCATTTTAAACGGGTTTTTACCGTAAAAAGGTCACCTAGAATTTTCGGGAGCCTTTTTTCTGGCTGAAATTTTCCAAAAAGGAAAGTTTTGATCTCTAAAATTTTCGGATAACTAGACATTCCGCTAGGAAATCCGAACAGATGAAAAATTTTTAGGGGATTAAAATATGCCTATATCTACCGTTTAAATACTAAAATACGTTTAACAATGCTATGTTTAAGTAGTTTTAAAGTATATTCTCTTTGGGTGCCCCTGATGTGAAGGAGCCCACGGCTGCCGCCATACCATCTACGTGTGATCTCGGAGCACCGCAGACGCAGCCAGATGTAATTGACTGGGAGTCGATTTTGAGGAGGGAGGAAAACCGGAGTACCCGGAGAAAAACCCTCAAGAGTCAGGTAGAGATCGACTGAAACTCAGCCCACATACGACCCGAGGCCAGAGTTGAACGAGGGTCACAGAGGTGGAAGGCGCCATTGATGACCACTAAACCACCCTGACTTAGGCAGCGTTTGTACGAACCCGGTTTCATTTATAACCGTATCGTTTTCGATGCGGTTACACCTTCCGTTTACACGACACCGATCGAGACTGTTATCGAAACCGTGTCGATTTGGAACCGCTTCCAAAAGTGGAGAGTTTTCAAAACGATGCAGTTTTATCTGTCGTGTAAACAGCGAAACCGCATCGATTTGAATACGGTTACTATTTTGGTGCAAAATTTGCATAGTTCAATTGAAAGTAGTGAATTTAGCACGTAGTGCAGCGCTCGCTTATACCATCACGACTTGGATTTTCTGGCGAAAACGGTACCGTGTAAACATTTCCAAACCGCATCGATTTTGGTGCGGTTTCGAAGTCATGAAACCGTGTCGATGTGAAACCGTGTTCGTGTAAACGCTGCCTTATTTATCGCAGTGAAGTCATCAGGGTCTTAACCTGGTTGGAACTAGGGTTGCAACGCTAAGACAGATTAAATCGGACCACATGCAGCTCTTTACAACAAATAATGTCGTTGGATCGGTTTAGGACGCAGTTCTTTTGTGTTTGAAGGGTTAGGCCATGTAATAGGCCTTATTCACGATAGCCGCCATGTTGGTTTTCAAATTGTCATGAAAATTAGCCATGTGTTATGCCGGGGGGCAAACATTGGAAAAAAGGTAAATTGCGGAAAATCGGCTCATCGAAATTTAGAATTAAGTACCTTTTATAATAATTTTATATCTTTTGATTGCCTCCGACATTTTGACTTTCTACTTTGTTATCTGCTCATTTTTTCCTAAAAAATCATCGAAGTAACTTGTGTAAGCATTCTATTTTACTACTTAATAGGTGATAAACATTTAATGAACGTGAAACAAATCATCTGTGTGGCTAGATGTTCGTGATAATCTCTCGAACTTGTGTTGTTTGCCTCCTCAGAAATGTGTAGCTAATTTGCATGATAAAGGCAAGTCCAACTTAGCGGCTATCGTGAATAAGGTCTATTCAAGGGAAGTTTCCCGAGCGTGGGGCAATGAGAATTTAGTTCGTTTATCCTTGCCTTGCATCTGACGTCATTGGCGGCCATGCTGGTGTACTGAACAATAGCGAAAAGGTCTTTTGGGAATTTGGCTCTATTATTATGCAAAACGCGAGCGACATCTTGCTTTTGTTTTGTTCACCAACGTGGCTGTCTAATCACGTGTGTGCAAACCAATAATACCCTCAAAGGGGCAAATGCGGTATAATTAGATTAAAGTCCGTTATGATAAATGTCACAGTATCTCTGAAACCCAGTTCCTACAGTCAGCATAGTTGCCTCCCCGGACATAAGAAAAATAGTTTTTTTTTATTTATCAGAGGTGTCTTTCATAGAAGTGCTCCACTGTATGTTTTCTGCATAATTTACGTTTAATTTAATGGTGTAATTTAGTTTCTTATAATACGAATAAATCGTTTTTGCAGGCCTCTCCCACCGTAGGTACCGCATGCGACATAATTTACCAGGAAAATAGAAACGCCAACATTAACCTGACGTATGGATCATCTACTGTAAGTTCTAGCGTTGCAATTTTCCTTTAATTGATCTGTGACTTAATGGTTGAAGCGATTTTCAATTGTGAGGATAATTGTTTTTGTAAGGGACGGAATAAATCAAAATCGATATCCTTTACTCTTGTTGCTTTTACTCTTTGAGCTCACTTCCTTCGCCATTTTGACATCAGTGGTCATAAACGAAGCAAAGAACCAAGATGACAGCAAATGTTTCTTTTATTCCCTGTATAACTGCCATATATAAGCGGACCTCAAATTCGTCGCAATACATACACCACAAAAAACCACAAACATAATAAAAAAAGGAAAACTATTTACTGACGGGTGAAGGATGTCAAGATGCAGAGGACATGGGAGATACAGACGATATCGATGTGGAAGATGTAGGTTGAAACTGAGGCAGTAACGCGGCATCTTTATAAACTATTTAAGTCCCTTGATTCTTGTGCCGAAGTGTTATTTAGCATCTTCCACAAGACGTTTGCGTTAACGCTTACCCCTTTAACATTGCAGTTGAGGCTCGGGCCGGAGTCACGCAACTGCGAAGTAGCTTGCAGAACACACGTCCAAACGTACAGTGTAGTTTAGTGAACTGTGACCTGCAAGTCTTTTACTTGGAATCGGAAGGTCATACGTTCAGTTCGGAACACTCGAATTTTTCCGAGTATGCTCGAGTCATCTTCGACAAACAGATACATCTCTCTGTCGTTTCCTTTTCAGCCTGTCAATATGTATCCGCCTTCCAAAGCTGGCATTTGTGATGTATTTGGAAATGTCTGGGAATGGGCAGAGGATCATTTTAACGGATTTGGAGAATTCAGAGATCATCAGCTGTATAACGATTTTTCGACGCCGTGTTTCGATGGAAGGCATAACATGATCATGGTATGTAACCAAAACCAAAGTAATTACTTTGGCCAATCAAAATGGACGCCAATCCGGTAAACCAATCAAAACTCGAAGTAATTACACGTAGCCGACGGAAAGCCCGGGAAAATAAGCACGCGCGAGCTACGATTGGTTTTGGTTTCTCTTCTGATTGGTTGAAAAAGTGGCGCGAGAACTTTGAACCAATCACTGAGTGAAGTAATCATAAACCAAAGCAATTCTCTAATTGCTTTCGACACTCAATTGAAAACCGCCCTCGTATAGTTGGTTTTTGTCTAGCCTCTCATTGGCTAAAAAAAAAAGGAGCGGGATTTCTTTGGCAATCATGAAGCGAAGTAGTGTTGAAACCTGAACAGCTTGATTGACTTGCTCGTCCGATAACTCCTCTCTGATCAGTCTTTAAGACGGAGACTGTCACGTTAAAAAAGTTACGCCAAAATGGCAGTTATATATATCATTGCAGATTGCCTTTCTGAGTTTCTGTGAAACTACACGTTTCGTAGTAAGGAGATGTTCAGTTAGTGTTAACCACGGCAAATGAACGTTATGTCTCGTGTTTTTTGAACGGGGCGGCGTTATTAATTAACGCTTTCAAATGCTATTTCCCAGGGTAGCAGCTGGGTGTCTACCGGCGATTCAGCGTCACGATTTGCCCGGCTCGCCTTCCGTCGCCATTTTTTCCAGCATCTAGGTTTCAGAATTGTGTCAAATGGAGATAGTTGTCCTGTGCGATTGGTTGGTACACCTGTGTTTGTATTGGGCGTCGGTATAGAAGGTAAGACTTATCAATATCTTTTCCTCAATGGCGATAGCATTAGTTCAGCCTCCTGAGTAGCGAGTGTAAGGTAGCAAGTAACTAAGGAATGGGTTGGGAAAAAATCTTCGGCAAGGCAAGCACCAAAACCATTTGGCCGCACTGCATCGTGATTACTCCTGGTATTAAAACCAAAATTTGGTGGTTTTCTTCCCACTGACGCAGAACCCCAGTGTTTTTTTTTAGAAACTACTGTAACTCCTTCAGATCTTTGTAAGGTTTTCTAACTTTGTTACATTTGAGAGTTTAATTCCATTGTCTTTTGCGTGTTTGATACCTACGATTTGTGTTTTACCGCAGACAATACCATTTCACTGCCTGGTATTGATAAAAGCAAGGCTTACGAAAACAGTCTGAGCCCGCAGTATCTAGATGACGCCGATGAGGTTTTACACAGAGAAGTACTGTCCGGTTATGGGGATCTTTTGGTGAGTCAGGATGTTTGGATTGTGCACTGTTGATAATTAACAATTATTGGATGAGGTTGAGCATGTTAGCGATAATTATCAAGGCCAAAGTTTGTGTTATCTGCTGAAGCCGAAGGCTGAGGCGGATAACACAAACTGAGGCCTTGATAATTATCGCTAACATGCGAACACCGAGTTCAATAATTGTTTTATTATGCATATTCCTGAGCTGAGCTCCGCCATGACAAAACTGATCAAACTGCTGGTTAGTGTGTTAGGTGACGTCACTTCTGCATGCATAAAACTATTGTCTGTAGGTATGACGTCAATTCTACATATATAAAATCTATTGTTTGTAGGTATGACGTGAGAGAAACAGAGCAAGCAAGAATTAGCTGCGCGCTTATAGCCAATCAAAATCGAGCTTGTGACACCAATGTATAATAATAAAAGTTCTTGTACGTTTTGTTGAGCCATAGAGATAGAGGCTTTCCGAATGGACAGAACTTTTGGAATAGACGAGGGCCATTTGCAAATTTGTTCAATATATTGCCAAGAACAAGCGCTGTACCAATTAGTAAGAGATTAGGCCGCCCACATGCATCTTTCCACAGTAAATCCACACACCACATCAAATGAAATCAACGTAAAGGGGACAAATAATTAAATGTTGGTTTTTTGACAAGGGAAAATTTATAGAAGCACCGGGAAAACCAACAAATTAAACTCGGCTCACATTTAG
>NC_090893.1:3528286-3538286 GCF_036669925.1 Montipora capricornis | reverse complement strand
CCGCGTAGTTGTTTTTGACTTTTTTCCTTGCTTTCTTTCATTCCTTTAGTTTATCAAAATTCGTTCCTTTCATTTCAATGGCATCACCCTTCTGTAACGACAGACGAGAGAACTGTCAGAAGGGGGACTCGTAGAAAGCCTTCAATCATCAGGAGTCCATGATTAGGAGCGAACAACTCCCATACCAAGCGTTTGTTACGGTAATTTTTTTGACTACCTTTTCCGCAAAAAAACAAATTAAAGGCAGTTCCGGTTCGGTGACGCTATGACGTCAAGTTTGCTTCTTGTGATTTGTCATCGGGCTCCCGCAGGAGTCTCATTCGCAGGAAAGACGTTCAATTCGGAGGAATGCTCCTAATGACTGGCTCCTAACTTTATCAAATAGAGAATAGATCCATGCGGGTAGTCCTGATCCATACCGATGGCTATTAAGTGGCAGGGTATTTATATGCAGTTGATTCTGAAAAGTGTCCTCCGTCATTGCTAACCAAAGGAAGACCAACGTACAAGAACTGTTTTCGAAAGTTTCAATTTAGTCGGCATTAGTGTTGATGATAGACAAAGGTGCATCAGAAGGAACGTCTTTTCGAATCTAACGCTGTAGTGAGAATAGGGCATACAACTTTTAGGAGGCCGTTGCATTTCTTCCTTTTCTCTCTTCTGACGATTTTCAAACAGTTTCATCGAAAGAAAGAAGTGATCCTCCTCGTACTTATCTCGACAATTTAAGCAATTGTCTCTTATAGAAACCTGAAAAATTCAGGCGGGTCCAACGGGATTGGAACACATGGCCCCCTGCGATGCCGGTGGAATGCTCTATAGCTGAGCTATGAAGCCACTCACTTGAGAGCAGGTGAATTTGTTGGGCACAAGCTAGGGACCATTCATTATTTATGCAAGGTGGTGGGCTGGTAAGATCCGCCAGAAAGTAAAACAAAACGTTTTGACCGGCAGGTACAAAGCGCAGGTCACAGGTCACAGGGCACAGATCACAGGTCACAGGTCACAGGTCATTGTTTTACCTATATAGAAAGTATCCTAAACATTCATAAAAGCTAACCTTAGGCCTAAAACCTTTTCGTTAGGCCTACTTAAGGCCTAAAATTAGCCGTTTTATGAATGTTTAGGATACTTTTCTTTAGGCCTAGGCCTAATTAGGCCTAATTAGGCCTGATTAGGCCTAAGGTTAGCTTTTATGAATGTTTAGGATACTTTCTGTATAGGTTAAATAATGACCTGTGCCCTGGGTCCTGTGCCCTGTGACCTGCGACCTGCGTTTTGTATCTGCCGCGTTTTGACCCCTTACAGAATGAAAGCAGTCATGTCCCCACTAAAGCAGTAGTGCGGAGGTCTCAGAGAGCGAAACCAATGGGGAACACCAGATACCAGTTGTAAAGTTACCTTGCTCAACTCGTTCTGAACGTAATATTGGGACATCATTTTCTCGATACCGTGACTGTTTTTTGCAGTAATTAGCTTTAAACTGCGATGTATGAACTGTTAGCAGTTTCAGAGTCTCGAAGCAATGTATCATTAGTGCAGAGAGCACTGAACGCATTTGAAAATAAAACAAAAGTAAAAAAATCATATAGTCCCCTGTCTTTGTATGCAGATTAGCTGATGACACCTCCCCCTTCCCCCCCAGCCCTGCCACTCTTGAATTTTTATTGCCCTTCCTCCTATTCTTGCTATGAATTGTTCCCTTGGACTTGACGATAACAATGACTGCATATATGTAGACGAAAGAGAGAAATGATCTTCGCCATTTAAACTCCACTCTTTTCTGTAACCGATCGCGCCTGCAACGGGAAATTCGGATTGGTCCGTTGACAATCGACCGCTGTCAGATTTTTTTTGACGAGTTTTAAATTACTTCCTCTCAGATTGTGACGCCACTCTGTCCTCGATTTTCCCCTGGAAAAGATAAGCACGGTTTGGCTTTTTGTGGTAGATTTCGATCATTTATCCCTTCAAATGGTAGACTGCGAGCAGTCTCTCTTTTACATGAAAGATATATTAAGCATCATCATCAACTGGGAACTCGGAAAAATCTAAGCCCCAGATGGGATTTTAACCCACGACCCTCCGTGATCTACAATAGTACGGATGCTCTAACCACTGAGCCACTGGAGCGTCTGTGGTAAGCAAAGGTGACTACGACTGCATCACGCAGTCACACAATCTAATGTTGATGATGCTTAATATCTTTCATGTATTTTTCACATTAATCTCTCTTTTGCTCGAAAATCCGCCGAGAGAACGTGATGTGACTTATGAGCAATAGAGAATGCTCCCAGTTTATTCAAATGGTTAACAATTGTCCCTTGGGAGGACTTGATTGCGTGACGTTCACGGTTCACAAACATACGTGACATGTGAGTGAAAATCACAAATCCGTTGTGGTATTGCCTTGGTAAACATGGTGAAAGTCACGGTTAAGAATACTGCTCCTTTTGAAGGACAAAAACCCGGTACTTCGGGTCTTAGAAAAGCTGTGACGGTATTTAAACAAACAAACTACACGGAGAATTTCGTACAGTGTATTTTCGACTCGATTCCTGAGGAAAAGAGGAAAAATTGTACACTTGTCGTCGGTGGCGATGGAAGGTTCTACATGCGAGACGCCATTCAGCTTATCGCAAAGATGGCTGCAGCAAATGGGGTATGTTTTTTATTGTGGAAATTGAAAAGCGAGATCTTAGATATTTTTCAATCTAGTCTGTTAACTAGTGCACCTTTTACAACACTGAGAGCGCCACAATACTGAACATACTCCCTTACCCTTCAAAAATAAGTGCGTTGTCTTGTTTGTAAGTTTAATAATAACACACAGGTTGAAATATTAATTAAGGTAATCAATAATTTTTTTTTAATGTTTCGATCAACATAACCAATATTTTGCTCCTGAATGGCATGTAACATTTTCCAACGTCGTTTCATGGTACAAAATATCAGATCACATGCATGGTGGTCGTAAATTGCTTGTACGTAACATGTGCAGTGCATGAGCAATCAGCCCCCATGGGTTAAACATATTTGCTTATGCTCACTGAAGCAAAGTGAATTTTTCATGACGAGCCAGTTTTATTTTAAATTGCAGCTGTTTACCAGTTTTTGTTTTACTTATTTTGTGATGACAAGAGTTTTTTTTTGTGTTTACAATGTTCAATACATTATCGAAAACTGGCAAATTGAGCTTTTTGAATAAGAAATATGTATTATGTAAATGTCTCAGTGTGCAGTGTTTTATGCATGATTAACGTCAAATTCCACTTTTTTCCTTGGCATACTTACATTCAACTCAAGAACCCAAGAGAGCTTTAAACTGAAACATTATTATTATTATTATTATCATTATTGTTATTAGAGCGGTTTTCAATTGAGTGTCGAAAGTAATTAGATAATGACTTTGGTTTATGATTACTTCACTCAGTGATTGGTCCAAAGTTCTCACACCATTTTTTCAACCAATCGGAAGTGAAACCAAAACCAATCGTGGCTCGCGCGTACACATTTTCCGGCGCTTTGTGTCGGCTACATGTAATTACTTCCAGTTTTGATTGGTTTACTGAATTGTCTCTGTCCTTTTTGATTGGCCAAAGAAATTACTTTGGTTTTGGTTTTACGACACTCAATTGAAACTTGCTCTATTATTATTATTATTATTATTATTATTATTATTGGCTTTCTGTGAACAGAACAACCTGCGAGGAGATAGTATTCAAAATCTGCAGACATAAACACTGCTTTAATCCTCAGCTTCAGCAAATTATTAATAATAATAATAAATAATAATAATAATAATAATAATAACAACAATAACAGAAACAATACCAGTTGTTATAGGCTCTAGGGCTCATCAAGAAGGGACTGGAAAAACACATGGAAAAAATCGCTGGGGCAATCAACATCCTTGAACTACAAAAAAAAAAATAACTTTATTAGGAAGAGCCCAATATACTTTAGGAAGGTTAAATTTATCAGCCCTGTTGTGCCCTAAGGACCATGATTTGGACCCAACCCTGCAGGCGTTTACATGTACAGCATACTGAACAGCAAGAATTCACGCATAATAATATTAAGGGAAGTGTTCAAAACTACTACACTAAAACTGGACCCACCAAACCACAAAATAGATGGTGGTGGATCTGCCTGCACCCCCCTTGCTTAACGTCAAAAGATGGTGTCTATATTGCATAGCCACCCCTCTATCCAGCAGTAAAAAATTACAGTGAGATTCAAACCTCACTTTTCTTGTTTGTCTAGTAATGCTGACTCTTGCTACACGTAGCTGAATATGCCTGTGTCAACTCAAATTTAAAAGCCAATAAAATGTTGTCGGTAATGCAGTGCTGGAAATAATTTTTCTTTATTCACAGGACATATGTCCTTTCAGATCTTCATTTTGGTTGGACATTTGACAAATTGCACCGGACATAATTTATTGACTGACAACACCTTGAAGAAGATAACTCAAGATGTGCTGGTGAGATGTTCGGTCATCATGTCCGATCATAATGTGAAATTGGCCGAACATTTTCAAAATTTGGTCTGACAATGTCTGATGACTGACTGTTATTTCCAGCACTGGTAATGTTCATGTGATAAGTTCGAAGATAGGCGGTGTTTTTGAGAACCCCCTACTCCAAAGGTGGGTCCTGTTCAAAAACAGTAGTTTTGACCAGTTCCCTAATAATAGTTAATACTTCAGTAGAGACTGGTTCATAAGTTTCGCTTTGGCACCCTATGTATTAGTATTTTAAATCAGCATTCAGAAGTGTATACTGCGATAATAATAGTAATAGTAATAGTAATAGTAATAGTAATAGTAATCAATGATGAAATGGTATATAAAATGAATCATATATGAACTGCGGATATGAAATCAAGTGAAGCTATGATCTTCGCAGTTATGAGCGCAATTTTTGCAATTGCGTAGAGAAGCCTGAAAAATTCAGGACTTCAACGGGGTTTGAACCCGTGACCTCGCGAGGTCAGGCTTCTCTACGCAATTGCAAAAATTGCGCTCATAACTGCGAAGATCATAGCTTCACTTGAGTAATAGTAATAGTAATAGTAATAGTAATAGTAATAGTAATAGTAATAATAATGAAGTGAAGGAAAAATGACCAAGTGAAGCTACCATGCCCGGATTTCAGAATTCAAACAGACCATCATGTAGATCACAACAGGCCCGATATAGTCGTTCTGGAAAAGGCGAGCTGAGTGTGCCAACTCATCAATGTTGCATGTCCTTTTGATACCCAAATTGTAGAAAAAGAATGCGAGAAGATCGACCACTACCAGGATTTAAAAGTTGAAATACAAAAGATGTGGAGCTGTAAAAGCGTATCTGTTAAATGTTTCAGTTGTAATTGGGGCACTTGGGGCAGTGTCCAAAGACTTGATGATGTGGGTTACTAAGATAGGAACTCCTGGGATCTTGAACTTACTCCAGAAAACCTGCTTGTTGGAAACAGCAAAGGTCTTAAGAAGCACCCTAGGCACCTAATTAAGGCTATAGGAAATAGCTGGATGACCTAGGGATACGTGACCACTGATTCAACTAGTGGTGTGAGATATGAACAATAATAATAATAATAATAATAGGTTTTTATAGTACAAAAGATCAGCCTGTGAAAGTGGAAATAATAGTAATAATAATAACTTGCATCCCAGCTGTGATCGTCGGAATGACTAACACTCCGACTGGACGGATGACTCAGAGCTTTTCAAAAATGAAAAGTTAATGCCTTATATAATAATAATAATAATAATAATAATAATAATAATAATAATAATAATAATAATAATAATAATAATAATAATAACCTGTCCTCTTTGTTGATAGCACCATGCCAGTCAATTGGTTGGCTTTTTTGCGTGACTTTGACAGCTAGACAACTAAATTTGAATGGACTGCACCCAGCACCGGTTGAACCCCAACTAAGCAGTCTTGCTTTATTTATTCATCAGGTTGGTGAACTGGTCATTGGTCAGAACGGAATCTTTTCCACTCCAGCTGTATCTTGTATTATCCGAAAAATTAAGGCCAGAGGTAAGAAGAATTCAGAAGTGAAATGAGAATAATAATTATTATTACTTTCTGTGTAGTTTGCTTCACTGCGCTGTGTTGTTGTTAACACACGACATACCCTACTTGTTGGTTTAACCCATTGAAGAGTAAAATAATCTGGCGTTTGACAGAGTAAAATCTACCTTTTCTCAAGAACGTAATACATTCATTAGAAATGAATCATGCCTCAAGGATAGTAAATATTGTAATCAATTATTATTATTATTATTATTATTATTATTATTATTATTATTATTATTATTATTATTATCATCATTATCATTATTATTATCCCTTACTCATAATTGTCATCATTCAGTGGCAGACCTTTGAACCAAAATTCTGCTAAGGGAATTGGGTCAACCATTAGCTCCTTGTTGACATTCTTTGTAGGTGGCATCCTTCTGACTGCAAGTCACAACCCCGGAGGACCTAATGGTGACTTTGGAATCAAATACAACACCGAAAATGGAGGTACATTAATCTTTTGTATTGTATGTTGTTTAACTCGACAGTGCCCGGGTCCTACCAGCTGAGGTTAAATTCTAATGACATGATTTAGCTTCCAAAGAAACTTGGCCAAATGTCAGTGGGGAGCGAATCACAAACAAGTTGGTTTTATCAAACAAGTTAATAAACTACATGTAAATTAACCTTTGTAAGAAAGATGTGTGAAGTGGCATTTTGAACGTTTGCCCTTCACTGAAGTGCATTAGGGAGTTGTGGGTTTTCAGTGGTTTATTTACAGTAAATCTTGGCTCAAAACATTTATGTTTAAAAAACACTTTTCAGGTTAATACTATATGTTCACTTTATGAATATTATATGCTCACTATATGAATACTATATGAACATAATTATATGTACTTTTTAATATTTTATATTAAATTCTTATACTAAACATAAATTAGATATTATTTTATTTCCATTTATATTGTAAGTGCATTGCGATTAGAATTGCACACTAAGTACATTTGTTACTATTATTATTATTATTATTATTATTATTATTATTATAAGCAATGGAGGAGCTTTGTGGTTGGTGTAACTACAGTTTATAGTGACATTTTCTTTTCGTGTAATTTTTAAGTTTCAAAAATTTATAACTGTCTTTTTCCATAAATACAGGACCTGCTCCAGAGGGTGTCACTAATGAGATCTACTCCCGAACACAAACAATCAAATTCTACAAAATTTGTGACGAAGTCACTGTTGACCTTGGTACCATTGGTAGCAAAAGCTGGGAAGTGGAGGGACATAAATTTACTGTGTCTGTTAGAGACTCAGTGGAAGATTACACTCAGCTGATGAAAGAGATTTTTGACTTTGATCTGCTGAAGAAGCTGATTTCTGGAGCAAATGGACAGCCACCTTTCAAGTTCATCGCAAATGCTATGTATGGAGGTGTGTTTAGCAGATTTGTTCCTAGAGGGGTTTTCAGTTGAGTGTCGTAAAACAAATAGCAAAGTAATTACTTCGACCAATCACAGAAGGTGCAAACGTAGCGCAATGAACCAATCCAAATTCGTGGCAATTCACACTTGTTCAAAGCGCGGGAAAAATCGCGTGCAAGTCGCGATTGGTTTTCCTTTTTGTTGGTTAATAAACTGACGTGAGAATTTTAAACCAATCACTAATCTAACATCTCAGTAACAAAGGAGACTTTTGTCTGATTGGCTGTTGAAAATTGTAGTATCCAGTTTTCCAACCGCGCGCTGTGATGTAAACAAAGATGGCTTTCGAAGCGGTGATTTGAACCTGTGCTTCTATGATCGTTCTATATAGCTTCTGCCAGTTGAAGGTGGTCATTTAAACTTTAAGTGACAGGGAAAGATTCTGCAAGGGGCATTTTAGTCGGCGGAAAGTTTTCTTTCGTTACGCTTTTTGCAAGCAGCTTTTTGCTCGCGAAAGCAACGCCTCTGAAGTTGCTTCGAGTCAGCTTTTATACTTTTTAGCTTTATTTCTCCATTTAAGTGAATGCATCGGAACAAATGCTCAAAGTGCGAAAAGACCCAAGCAAAGGCCAGATTCCTTTGTTGGGAAAGGAGTACTATCTAACGTGGTTGCGAAGTATATCCCTCGAGCTCGCAGGCTTCGATATCCAACTTGAATGCGGCGCTGGAAGGAAGTATGTCACTTCATTCACTTTCTTGCATTGATCGTTTAGAGTTATGAGATGTCCTCAGTCCTTTGAAAGAACATCTTATCTCAACAGATATGTCGACAGAAATTTAATACCAGCCGCGCCACCTCTATTTTGTGTATGTGTCTGAGGCCAACCTGGTTCACTGCATTTATCTCATGTGCAAACACTCTCAAGATACACTACCTTAAAAATTTCAAGAACTTTCATTTAACGGAACCAAAACATTATTCTTAGGTACATCAACTGATCATGAAGGCATGCTTGATAATATATGCTACAAATATATGCTTGACCATTTGTAGATGTAAATTACACCCACATTAAATGTACAATTAAAATTGGGATGTCTGGAAATACATAAAGCAGGTCTTGTCTTCTGTGCAATGTTTAAAACTAAAAGGGCAATTAAAGGCAAAGCAGACTTTGTGATAGAACTCTGACACAATATTAACTACTTATTAATTTTGATGTGAGCATTTCATGCTCATTCATATTCATTGCTCACTTTTGTGGTAAGTTACTATCTCACTGCAGAGAATAATGTAAATTTACCTAAACCAGGATGAAAATGTACAAAATGTGCAGCCATTGCAGTCTTAAATGTTTTTAGTCTATTAATTAACCCATTGACCCCTGGGGGTTCCCTATTGATGAGTTAAATACTAAGTATGGCCGGTTTAGGGGTGAAAGGGGATTATTAAATATAGTACATCAATAATATTACCGTATCAGTAATTGAGCCAGTATTTAATAACTAATGTGTCCCAATAAAATTTATTTTAATATTGATTCCAACAGTGTTAAGTAATTAATATACATTGATTTAGGATGATGGAACATCACACACCATTTTGTGTTCCGACATTAATTTTTTTTTTACTTCATTCTTGGTGTATGGCAACTTATAGTAACTGCAAAAAACTTGCAGAAGAAATTGAAGTGAAGGTATACCTGAATATTATGGCTGTTTTGTGTGTCAAAAAGTTTAATTGACCTGGTTTTTGTTTATTTTTGCTGCCATTCCTTGCACACAGTCACATGTCTCATAAAACTTGAATGTGCAGACAAAGGTAAAATAATTCACCATACAAAGTTTAAAGAATTGTTATATTTGTATTATTTATTAAATGGGATTCCAAAAGCAGAAAGATGCAAATAGTGACACACACACCCATGCAAGGCAGCCACACAAGGGAATGAAAATTTTAAAATATACATTATTTACAAATATAATGTATAATTACTCATCATGTAAATCATCATGAACAAAATTATATTTTACAATAATTACTTGTCATGTAAATTTTACTATACAGTTTGTAAATATCTTTAAAATTTCAATTACTACAGTTTCCCTCAAATTTAAAGTAAGAAATTTATCAAATCGAAAAGTGCAGTGCAAAGTTGTGGTAAGCAGGCATTTTTATTTGTAAATATTACTACACTAACTAAACATTTTTTATGTAATTAAGTATAATTTTTAATAGCTGGGACTACTATTTGTTGCAATAAAAGCAAGAGTCTTACTTGCAGTACATTGCATTTAAGAATGCATTGCAACTGGATAGAGTTGAATCATCGCATCTCAAAGTGCCAAGTTTCGATGGAAATTAGGTTTACTTTCACAGGGCATTTTCGTGCGTCCTGCCACTTTTGAAGGAAAACTTTCAAAGCAGTTCGATTCTTCACAAATATGTGCTTTCCATACTAATGGCGATCGCTGGACCAAGACATATTTGCTGAGATTTGACCGAAAGTAACGTGAACACTGACGCCAT
>NC_090893.1:3513286-3523286 GCF_036669925.1 Montipora capricornis | reverse complement strand
AAAGAATCAACAAACTCAACCCTCATGGATATGACGCCGAATCTTGGAATCGAACCCGGGCCACATTGGAGGCAGGCGAATGCTCTCACCAAGGGGCGTTTACCATTTGCACGGAAAATCCGGTTGTAATGGAACGCTCGTAATGGTACAGGATATTCCCGGAATTAAATGGCGTTTCGCCAGGCCCGAGTCTCTCGCGGCTGGAAGAAAAGATTAACAAATCAAAATGGCGGCTTCATGGTGTGAAAAAGGCCGAGCTGAACCGGGTCGAGTTGGAGTTTACAAATGGTACAGTTGAAACCGGACATGGGGAATACGTCTGAGGATTTCCATCTTTTTCGGAAACTTTGTGGTGGAATGAGCTGTACCGTTTGAATTTTGGAATTTTCGGTTTTTGTTGACAAACAGTAAAGACTCCACGGGCCCGTTTCTCGAAAGTTCCGAAAACGTTTCGGACCCGAAAAGCCATTTGTGAAATTGCCAATTGTTTTCAAGGCAACAAAACGAAAAATAACTGTGAAGTTTGACGAATTAAATCCTCTCCTTTCTTGAGATACAAAGAGAATTTTGACACCCGAAAACGGCCCGTAAAGTTTCGGGACTTTCGAGAAACGAGTCCCAGGTGACGATGTTTATGAAACGTTCTTGCGTTTAGTTGTACAAGTACACAAGATGAAAGTAATTCCCAAGACGTTTCCTGGGGTGTGAACCATTCTTTGTAGAAAGTGTACATCTGCATTTGGACGGAGCCAGAGATTTTTGAAATTATTTTTTTTTCAACAGGATCGAAACATGATTCTTGGACAAAACGGATTCTTCGTGACTCCATCGGACTCAGTAGCTGTGATAGCCGACAACGCCAAATGCATCCCGTACTTCGTGAAAACCGGTTTAAAAGGCGTAGCGCGCAGCATGCCGACTAGTGCTGCTATTGACAGAGTTGGAAAGGAAATGGGGGTCGAGTGCTTTGAAACTCCAACAGGTAAACTTCAGTTATCAACCGTTATTGGACCCCAGTTAGTAAAACGGGGCTTTTTGCATAAATGGCAGCCATGTTTGAATAATGAAGGAATTGATAACTCCTAGAAAAGTTCCAAACAAAATATGTAGCAAAGAGGTGAAGATAGCAACAGGTAAACTTCAGTTATCAACCGTTATTGGACCCCAGTTAGTAAAACGGGGCTTTTTGCATAAATAGCAGCCATGTTTGAATAATGAAGGAATTGATAACTTCTAGAAAAGTTCCAAACAAAATATGTAGCAAAGAGGTGAAGATAGCAACAGGTAAACTTCAGTTATCAACCGTTATTGGACCCTAGTTAGTAAAACGGGGCTTTTTGCATAAATAGCAGCCATGTTTGAATAACGCAGGAACTGATAACTTCTGGAAAAGTTCCAAACAAAATATGTAGCAAAGAGTTGAAGGTATACATTTAAGGACGGTGCATGCCTTCTCATTGTTATTGCGCACATGTTTTGCGCATCTCGAGATATTTGGGTTTTCTATGAGTGATCCTTACTGGTACAGATATTTTTGCGCGGTTTAAATCTATGCGGAGAAAGCAAAACCTAGCAAGTGCTGTTTGTATCCAAAAAGAAAACTGGGGTTAACCGTGCATTTTTTAGAGATAATTTTAATTAAAAGCTTCTCTCAATTTGGGAAAGAATGCCATACAATGCTTTGTATTTTAAAGCGTTTAACAATTATTGTTGATTAATTATCTTTGAAAAATGCGTGGTTACCCCCAATTTTCTTTTCTGATTTCAATAACACTTGTTAAGATCTGCTCTTCTCGCCTGTTCATAAACCGCGCAAAAATACTTTCGAATTAGCGGGGGCCGTCCTTAATTTGACAAAATGAAGTTCTCCTTGTTTCTTTTGTACACATGGCCCTAGATTTCTTATCAGTTCCAAACAAACCGAAAAAGTTCCCTTTCTGCCTGGAGAATTTGTTCACGTAACTGGTGCGTGTGATTAATCGCTTTTTCAGGCTGGAAATTCTTTGGAAACTTAATGGATGCACAGCGCATTTCGCTCTGTGGTGAGGAGAGCTTTGGCACAGGCTCTGATCACATCCGTGAGAAAGACGGTGTCTGGGCATTTCTTGGTACGTATGGTAAACACAAAACCAATTCGAAACCTGGACTAAAGTCAGGTTTTGAGCTCACGGGAAAGAGAACCCCATACAGAACTCTTCCAAACCTCTTCCAAACCTCTGCCAAACCCATCTTTTCATGTAAACTGCTAGAGCAGGCCACGGCAATCAGGGATCCTTATAAACCGCAGTCTAAAATGGCGTTTGCAGATTCAACGACAACATTGCATTAGCCTACACTTAGGCCCCGGTGTTTCTAAACGGAAAGCGCTTCAAAGAAACCAACGAAACGAGACTAGCTTGGGAGGTACCCCAGTCCTTTAACCTAATAACCGAGATTGAGAGAACCAATCAGAGCACGAGAAATGCTTTATCCGAGGTTGAAAATTTAATAATTAACAATTATTCCATGAACGCGCGTTCAATATGAGCTGGTAAATGGCCAAAGAGGCGTGTAGCGCCGAGTTGGCTGTAACCAGTCTCATATCCAACAAGCGCGAATGGAATAATTGTTTTATAAAATTCCTTAAGCTGCGAAAGTTTAGAAAATACGAAATTTGATAATTAAGGTTACTCGAGGGCATTCGATTCGATTTGTTCTTGAATGGCATACCATCAACGACTGAGGAACTGATCCCTTGACCGCTGTCCATTCAGCAAAAATTCCAGTTCCGAATTTCGGAAATTGCATTTGCCCAGTGGAACGGTACTTTCGGTTGCACGAAGCTAACCCACGCCACCGTGCGTTCGTGAAAATTTCGCGCCAATCAGGGAGATTCCCGTGATCTTGTGACCATGAGACAAAGGTAACAACAAATCGCTTCAGTGCACGTGGACAGTGATATTTTGGACCGACCGTTCAAAATGGACCCGCTTTCAAAGGTGGTCCTAGGTATTCTGGTTGGACCGAACGAAAACGAACCTTTCCCTTTGATTCCAACCGAAATTTCCCGGAAATTTCGCCCTTTCACTTCGCGCCAAACCGAACTTCTCCGATTTTACCCGAGTGAAGTGCGCGCTCGCGGGGCTACAAGATACTGAACTTTTAATGGCGCGCGGAAGTCAGCATAAAATCGAAGGAAACATCTTAGAGTAATTCAAGAAAGCGCCTGCTTGCTTGCAGGACATTTTTTTAGCTACACGGGGAAGGAATACTACCAGGTAAAAATGAACTTCTTTTTCTTTTGGCAGTCTTACTGTATTTGATCTTTTCAGGTATTGCTTTAGCTGGGAAAATAGGAATTGGTATGCAAATTCAGTCATTCTTGCGGGAATGTCCTCTTTGATCTCGTCAATGGATCGACCAAGCCCGGCTTAAGCAAGACGTAAATTTGATTACTTCACCGTTGAAAAACACACATACTTGTTTTGTTCGCAGCGTGGATGTCCATCATAGCAAGTCGACAGATGTCGGTACAGGATATATTGAAAGACTTCTGGAAAAAATACGGCAGAGGGTTTTTTGTAAGGTAGGACATAGATAGAGTTTAGCCTGTGTCACAAACTGGACATTGGGTGCCAGAGAACAGATTTAGTCTTGCCATATTTACAGGTACCTCCACTTCGACTGAATCTCCAGCAACGCAAATTTCACCCGTTTAGTTTCCTGCGCTCATGTTTCTAACTGTATAACCTAATAGTGTGCTAATTAACCTGCAAAGCAGGCGTTTTTTGGGAGGCGTACGCTTGTTCGTAATGGGCCGCCATTTTCGTAATGCGCCGCCATTTTGAAAGCACTCAGCTGGTAGAGGACTGTCCTCCTCTCACCGAGTGCAATTTTCTTGACTCGCCTCATGGCTTCTGTTAGTCTCGCTATCCAAGATGTCTGCCGATAATTCTTACCAAAACAGCAATATACCTGCTTTGCAGGCTATGTGCTAAAGTGTGATCTAGAATGTTCTTTACTTTGATAACCTTTGCACTATTCTTCAACATTAATGCAAAAAAATTGAAGTCTTTCGGACAATATATACGCCTCAATTACACTTAACGGTTACTATCATGAAAACTTTTCCGAATACCTCATAAGTTCCATCGTCTTAAGTCGTATGAAAATGGCGAATAAGTCATGTAAAAATAGATTCAAAAAATTAATATGATGTGAAAGTTAGAGGCAGACTCGGATTTAACTTAACACGGCCGTGCAAATACGGTAGTCCTTGCAGATGAATGTGCGTGCCAAGGAACGGAGTATTCGCAGTCAAAAATGTACTTGAATTCCATCCTTAAGTTTCCTACTGCTTGATGTTTCGCGAATGACCTCGGCGGAATTAAATGAAGTTCAGAACTTGATTCAGCTAGGATGTGACGGTCTTAGTCAGAACCATACTTTGATCTTTTTTCTGCGTAGGTGCGATTACGAAAACGTCGAACCGGAAGGAGCCAATAAAATGATGGACCTACTGCGCATGGCAGCTGAGGATGTGTCCTTAGTGAATAAGACCTTTACTGGGGGGAGTGGGGACAGTCAGAGGTCCTACCAAGTCAGATCAATGGATGACTTTTCTTACACTGATCCTATTGACGGGAGTGTTTCAAAGAAACAGGTGCGAAAGTCACAGACAACTATTCTATTATGATATTCTCTTATTCTTGGTCTATTTCGCTCTTTTTGGTACTTGCTCGATAACTGTGGTTAACAGGAGAGCTGTTTAGGCGCACAGCACATTTCAGCTCGAAGATTGATGCAGCCTTATCTCTTGAATATATATCATCATCATTATCATTATTTTAATAATAATAATAATAATAAAATTATTATTATTATTATTATTGTTGTTGATTTTGCGTGTAGTGTGAAAGGGTTTAATTCGAACACTCTTTTGTTGTAGGGTGTTCGTATAATGTTTACTGATGGATCTCGGCTTATTTTTCGGCTCAGTGGCACTGGAAGTGCTGGGGCCACAATCAGAATTTACGTGGAAAGTTACGAGCCAGATGAAGCAAAGCATATGTTGGATGCTCAGGTATGTGCAGTCTATAACCGACATTTTTTTGTTTCTCAAATGGTTGAGTCACGATCACGATCAGTACTGCTTAATAGGCCATTTCCGAGTTCATGTCTGCCTCCTCCTCAAAGCGAGTCTAAGTGCATTCAAAGTTTTTGTGATGGTAATTAGTTCTACTTTACATATGAATGAAAACTAATTTTCATAACAAAAACTTCGCACTTAGACTCGCTTTGAAGAGGAGGCAGACATGAACTCGGGAATGGCCTATTGTTTTCACTGATTTCAATGATCCACAAGTTAGGACGAAAAGGTAACCATAAATATTGGGCTTATGAACTTTGATCACAGAAGCATGATGGAAGTCATGGATGGAAAGAAAGTTGTCATGATACGAAAGAAAGTCATGATACCTATTGGCCACCGTATGTTATCCTGTGTCCGCACACTACACGCCTAGACTACAATCTTGGACAGAATAAAATGGAACAGAAATGCCCCCACTCCCCCAAATCAAGGATGAAGGTGCGTGAAGGCCAAAACGCGCCATTTTCCCATCACTGATTTTGGGGGGAGGGGTGGTCTCAATGTTCCATTTAATTTGTCCAAGATTGTCTGTGGAGGCTACAACGTCACAAATTCAAGATTTGGTCAATTAAGAGGTCATATGTCAACACATTAATCATCCGAAACCACTGGCCTCTGACGCAGTCACGCTCGTCGCTAGTGTTGCTATGTTGAGATACTACATGGAAGATATTTTAAGAAAAGCGGAGCGTATAAAAAAGCCAAACCTAAAATGAAAATTTGCCAGTACGATCAAGAATAAGGGTATAACTCTACGTAGAATTGACGAAAAAAATGCCATCGAGAAAAAGAATACCCGAGGAAACAAAAGTAAGAGTTAAGAGTTCTCAAGCCCACTACTGATCTTACTCTGAAAGCATTTCTGGGGAGTTAATCGATAAAACTATAGGGTCTATGTAGGGTCGCATCGCCGAGATTAAACGAAGCAATGGCAAAAGACTCAAGCATTAAAGTAGCGCTTTTAAAGCTTTGTAGAGCACTCGAATGGTTTTACATGACATTAAAACGTTTGAGGCACGATTCACGAGACTTTTTATACGATTAACGTCTGTTTTGAGACGCTTTTCAACGGTTAAGCACGGTTAACAAGCAATGGAAAAAAGTGTCAATCTGTTCTGTCACCTTTCTGGCCAGACGACAAAATCGTGAAAAATCGACAAAATTCGTTGCTGATAGCCCGCAAATCGTGCCCATCAACACTTTTGTGAACGTAAATCATGCTCTATTTTTCAACGTGGAAAAATCAGAAGATAGATCAGGTAAATATCGCCAACAAATTTAAGGGAGCGCAAATGCAGTTCTTAAAAATTCAACAAGTTTGCATATTCGGTATGGTTGGCGCACGGATGCAAAGTCTAAAGCGTAGAATGTGGGTTGGATAGTTGGATGGGGTAGGTAATCTGCGGTGGAAGGTTCGAATCCTCCTTACATCCGATTACTTTCTTTTTTTTTTTTCCCAATAGTCTTATTCTCTTTTTTGTTTGCAATTTATGTTCTCATTTTATAGGCCTCCTGCTTTAAACGTAAATATAGCTTATGAAAATAATTACAGTCAACTCTCAGGTATTCGGATGATGTAACTTTTGAGTGAAAGAGAGCAGATTTCGTGTCATGATTACCCCATATACTACTGGTAACGCCAAGCAGGGGCTCATAGACCATCTTGGACAGAATAAAATGGAACAGAAATGCCCCCACTCCCCCAAATCAAGGATGAAGGTGCGTGAAGGCCAAAACGCGCCATTTTCCCATCACTGATTTTGGGGGGAGGGGTGGTCTCAATGTTCCATTTAATTTGTCCAAGATTGTAGCTCGGCTATTTGCGTGTAGTGTGTGCATCTAAACCTATTTGTGGATTTATAGAAACTATATACAAAACAGTAAAACAAGAAGCAAACAATAACAAACAGTAAAACGGTAAAACGGTTAATAAATCTCAGTCTTATGATTTTTTCTCAAATCTCATGATTTTAAGATCACCTACAGACTCAAAAGTTAGAACCACCTTGTATAGCATAATAAATACCACGGGAACCTGCTGCCTCAGTAGCTTTGGTTTGTACAGCTTTTTCCTCTACTCCACGTAAGATTAGGTTTATTCCTTTAACTTAGTTACCTTGCCTTTTTTCGCGGTTCGCCTATACCATCGAGTAAATGAGCCGCAAGTTTAAATGCTGTGGCGAAAAAGGTTGTGCCCTCTTTCACGCCCCTCTAACGCCATGTTAATATTCTCTTTGCAGGTTGTGTTAAAACCATTACTTGACATTGGCCTGACCATCTCTCAATTGCAACAACTTACTGGTCGCGATGCCCCTACCGTCCTCACATAACAGAAACCGGGGCCAGTAATTTCTGGAGGTGAATTCGATCCACAAAATACAGTGCATTAGGCTTCTAAAAGTTTGCAATTTGAGGAGACTTAAGTGGCAATGCATTAAGGAGGGTTTGATGCGTCAGCTTGTTCGTGAATTTGTGATTACACGTAGTGTTAATGGCGATTTTATTTTACTAGTTTATTTATTTGTTTTATTATAAATTACTGTTTACTGATACCGTCAATACCACCTTGCAGTTTTAGAATTAGACATACAATTAAGTACAGTAAACATAATTCCTGTATTATCAACTTTACAAAACTGGTAAATAAAAAATTGAGAATGGCAAAGAAAATGTTCTTAAACTTCAGACGTTAGCAGCATCGAAAAAATCATTATTTCCATTTATACATTTAGTTTGAGTGAAAGTCTGCTGTCAAAGTCTCCTTAGTCATATTGGCCGTTTTATACTACCGACGCATAATTCATCTGGGACGAACTTGGGCAAAAAAACAAGTTCTGCGTCTGTTAATTCGTTTAGTGTCTTGTACAAACACGGGCAGAAGACGCATTATGCGACTCTGGTATAAAAACGGCCAATTCTCTAAAATTTAAGTGAAGCTCTGGTCCTTGCAGTTGTGAACGCAATTTTAGCAATTGTTTAGACAAGCCTGAAAAATTTAGGACTTGAACGGGGCTTGAACCCATGATCTCGCGATGCCGGTGCGACGCTCTATAACCAACTGCGTTATGAAGCCACTGATTTGGGGAGTTGGTTCAGCTTTTTGTCCTTTTACTGGGACAAACAATGAAATGTACACATAATAGGATGATTGATTGTCTGTACACTTCACGCTTTTTTTTTTTTTTTAGTATGACGTTTATTCTTTATGGCACCTCGGTGGGTACGAAAGTAGTGAAATTGAAACTGCCAAAATTTTGCAGTCTGTACGCATAAAATTATTTTCGTCTTAATTAATGGTGCTTAATTTCGTTAACACATGGTCTTTATCTGGGTTAATCGTCGAAGGCCGTATTTTTCTAAAAGATTATTAACGACCTCCCCCTTGGTGATCGCATTACCCCTCATTTTTGTCCAACCGGGTCATCAAAAAATTTCCTGACAATTTTTAATTCTATACTTGCCACTTCTGTCTTTTACGACCACCTCCGTGGCTATTAAACCTTCAAATTTTGATTGCTTTCTGACGTATCCGAGCAACAGAATTACTGCACTTGAAATGCTGCAGCACTTTCAAAAACCCAAGTCCTTTAGAATAAACATTACAAAGTTCTGCCCAACAGTGATTGGACACCATTTTTAGATTGATGCCCCCTTGCCATCAGAAGTAAGCCAACTAGGCGTTTATTTAAACAAGCTGTTTATCGTCATTGTTTTGTTCGGTATTCAGTAAACGTTTCGTTCTTGTCTTATACTGTTATTTAAGTCTAATTTGTATTGTGCTTTTCCTTCTGTAGGGGACAAGGAATCACCTTGTTCCGTTCTACCTGCCGTTAACATACGCCATCGATACAGCTCTATATATTGTCTTGTCAACACTTTTCTTGCTGTTCTATCCAGCACTTTCACTTCTTCCTTCATCCATCTTCGGTGCAATGCCTGCTCCTTACCTCAATCAGTACTGCCTTTTAACTTGTGTTGTGTTTTGTGTGTAATATATATTCAAATATGAGTATTTATCTGTATACTCTCGTTGACTTTACACTGATGTAATAAGGGAATCAAATTAGTGTTCTATGTTTTGCATGCCCTATCGATTCTCTGCTTTTTCTTCGATTTTCTCTATTTGAGTAGATTCCTATGTAAATAAATGTAGTGGGCCAAAATCAAAATCGATCAATAATCTCGTAATGAGAAACGGCTTTGACGCCAAGAGATTCGTCAGTTGTCTTTGCAAATGAATCAACGTTCGAAGACTCTTGACAATTATTATCTGCAGAAATAAATTTTGCATATGCGGAATTTATAAAAGTGGAACATTATTGGTTATATTTACTGAGAAATGTTAGATTGGGTTAGAATGACACGAAATTAATAAGTGATGATTGATAATGTCGTGTGACTAGAGAAATCCCGTGGTAAATAAAATTGCGTGTTTTTGGTAAAAAAAAAATTAAGTGTAAAAAAAAGAAATCTGATTTCGTAAACTTGTCGGGCGCGTCTGTCGATTATGTCTTTAAAAAATGTGATAACTCCGATGTTCCTTGCACCTCTGTCTTCGTATTCGGGATCCGAATCGGGATCGAATCGTCGCGAGCCGGATAACTGGATTGACTAAGAGTGGTCAAGGTTCATTAAAAGAAAAACCTTATCTAGAATGGCTTTTGTATATGTTTTGTACACCCTTCCTAAAGTTCCTACTAAGTAGAGTATAAATTATCGGATTTGCTGACGAATTAAGTATTGCAAAAACAATTATTGTGTACAATATATTTGCGTACATTTTTTTGGTAGTGAATGCCGGCCAAAATACAACGACCAGTCGAAGAACGCTCAAAGGAAACATCGTGATCGCAAAGACGAGGACCACGG
>NC_090893.1:3493286-3505786 GCF_036669925.1 Montipora capricornis | reverse complement strand
TAAACAAGACATGATAGAATAGCCATTAGCTTAGTTTTGTGTGATGTGATAAACGGATAAAAAAGCTGCAGGGAAAGCCTCATTTTATAATCTTCAAAATGTGTTAAATACCATTAAATTAACGTGTCGGCCACCCTCAAAGCTTCTACGCGCGGGTTTTCGAGTAGTTTGATATGCAATTTCATTACTTTTACGTTTTTGATGCTGTAAATTTTCTTTGCTTGTGTTGTTGTTGTTGTTTTTTTTTTCGCGTTTTTAAAATATTTTCGAATTTATCGATATTCGAAAGGACGAAGGAATTGGAAAGACAACTCGGTCTTGTCAGGTCGCCAGCAACCGCACTGCCTTGACGAAAGCAGAAGGCGGATTACTCGGCATTGGTGACGAGAATTGTCGAAGACGGACAACTCGGCATTGTCGCCAACGACTACAATGCCATGCGGAATGGTTCGTTTGCCTTTTTTTTATCTTAACAATGCATGATTTTGAGGAGATATCTGCCTATGGGATGGCCTTGTGCGCTTACTGGCGCGAGGAGAACTGCCTAAGGCCGGGACTTCATCGGAAAACCAACAATAAAGTAAGGTACAATGGCAGAAGATCACGACCAATACCACCTGATCCAAACTGCACTAGACCTCGCTCTTTGGAGCTCCTTGACCTTTTAAGAACGTGAGATTTCACAACAGTATATGATTGTCTAAACTCAATGGCGACATTGTACAAAACTAACCCACCGTAGAGCATTTGAGGAACACAATAGAAACAACGACCATAAATTTCCCTAATTGCCATTTCTAGGGAACGTCTTTGCTAATGGAAGTAATGAAGAATGTGAGGAGCAGCGGAAGGTCCAACTCAGTTCTAAATGGCTCGTTAATGTCGGGGTTAACCATCCAAAGTGTTTTTATGTATTATATTTGGGGATTATTAAATTTTTCAATTGCCATTTCTCGGCAGGTCGAAATAAATTTTGCATCTTCAAATGCATTTTTTTTTTACCTTTATGGCCTTCCCACTAAGACAATCAATTAAGAGCGAACTGCAAAGAGACAGTTTCAAAGAATTCGAAATTAAGAATGCTTTTTGACTTTTTTCTCTCTCTTCGTTTTTATAGTCATATTTCACTTCAAATCACAATTTGCATTAGTTATACACGTCAGGCGTCAAGTATGTCTCCGAATTTTATAACTAGTTCAACTTTTGTGTCTATCGTAATTCTCAAAGCATGGTCTTGCGAATTCTGATATTAAAGCATCCAGCCTCAATGACATGTCATGATATAAGATAAATTTAGAATCGCGTTTTCGGCGAACGGTTACACTGAAATTTGCGTTTTGCCAAAAATGTAAGAAACCTGTTTGATATAAGCTCATTTCTTCCTAAACGTGGGACGAGTTAGACTAAGAGGATTTTCTTGCTTTTATGCTAATGCTATTAACAAGCATGATATAGGCATATAGTTTACCGGCCATTTGCCATGTTGATATTTATTTAACGTTGACTCTTTGTTAATTGCGTCACGTCTCGCCGTGATATCTTTATGATGATTAATTTTCATCATTTAAAGTTATCTTCGTTTGCCCAGGCGGGCCATCTAGAATTCTGCGTAATGCTGGCTTATGTATTACTTTTTTTTTTTTCGTCTGGAATTCTCTCGCAAGTATTCTCTTTGAATTCCGTTCTTTAGCCGCGATAAAAGACAATTTTAACAAAATGAGAATCAACCCAGATCTTGAGTTGAGTCGATTTAATTAAAAGTCTTCAATTTCCTATGTATTTTTTTTACCAGTGATAGTACTACTTTTGTCACGATTATCATTCGTATTAACCCAATATAATGAAAGCTTCTTAAAGGCTGAAAGCGCAAAAATAATAACTTAACACTGATGAGCTTTCAAGTTAAGACTATGAATCGAACCGTAGCTCAAAAGTTAGACGTTCTTATGAAAACGGAAAGAGTGTGTTATTGTTTTGTCGGAGTTGATTTTTAATATTATTGTTGTGATCCCCTTCCCTAGAACGTCGGGGTCAGTGGAAGATTATTGCCAACCTACAACTGATCTTCATTCGTTAACTATATATAGTAACGTGACAGATTCCCAATAAGATATCGGGTCAATTTCAGCTCGGAGAATAAGATCCGATGTTTGGCTAGTTATTTTTTTCCTTGTAGTGTTCTTTAACATTGAGTCGCTCATGCCATATTTTTAGTTGCTTGTAGAAAATTATGTTTTTAAAGGGCTTGAGCTTGTTTATCCCGTATGGAATGGGGAGACGGAGAGGAAAGCTTATGCACAACACTGAAAAAATGTTTACCTGGAGGAAAGACGATCCTAGATGACGAATTATCGGATGACTGTTTTTTTTTTTTCGTATGTACAGTTTACAGGCAAGAGGAAGTTGGTGTGGGGTTTATTTCCTAATTGAAAGCCGAGTCGAAGGATTGTTTCCTGCGAAGATATTGTCAGTTCGAAGATGTATCCCTCCTCCACTTAAACATTTGGTGTATTGGAGTTTAAAAAAACGGGGCGAGTCTTTTCATCCTCTCTAACTCAATTGTGTAGATTATACGACGAATGTTTTCAGGCCATACCAGGAATTTGTTGCGGGGGAGGGTTAGTGGAATCGATGCAATAGGTGAAAAAACTCTGGAAGTTTCAAGTATTGTCTATCTGAGTTGTTTGTCTAAACCGCTTCACTTCCATACCAGCATACGCTATTAAGGGCGAACGTTCTAGCATTCTTGCGAAACGTCACATTAAAAAATGTACAATCGTTGTCTCGAGATACGGCAGGGATCTTAGTTTAGTTTATTAGTTTGCGAGTAAACGAAAGGATTATAATTATTATCAATAGTATTTTTCCAAGTTTTATCACAAAGTATTAGACGGAGCCACAGTTTACCACAGTGTGGGCCTTTGGGACAGGAGAGCCCCAATCACGATTTAGGAGAAAGCTATGGAGCCATTTTGTCAAAGTCCGTATTCTCCCAATTATTTTGTTCGTCTTTGTTTTGGCACCATAGGGAGAATATATCAGTTTTGCAAAACTTTTTTTAAAATCTTAAATTAGATGTTTTTCACTCTTCTATGATCCAAGACAGTAAATAATATCGAAACCCTCGAGAAATACTCCAGCGGGAGCAGAATTTTGCACGGTTTACGCGTTGCAAATTTCATATAAGAAAATAATCCAGTTAATTCAAAAATGTAACAATATAGAAAAATAGGGGGTCGCTTCGCGTACTCTGCGAACGGGATAAGTTTGCTCTGGCATTCAGATTATTCGGTTGAGTGCCACCCAAGATATTAAGTCGTTGTGCTTCAAGGATGCTCTGGTCGTATGGTGGAGTCAAGTTCCACCCTTGATTTAGTCATCAAAAGAAGAGCCTGACTCAGTGAAACTAGATCGAAACCACTTTTTGCGGAATCTCGAATTAGTGACCAATTGGCGAGAGTAATTGGCCAGCAGATTAAATCACCACTGATCACGGAGGCCCATTTTCCCCAACGATAATCTTCGGTAAAATATGTGTTCGGGAGAGTCAAACTGTGCTACGAATTTCGATTCTACTTTGCCAAACAGCTACAGATTTCTTTACCAAAACATCGCCTGAAAGATTCGCAACCAGGAAAAAGTAGTTCCTTGCGTTTTCGGAAAGGGTATTTTTGCAATTTTTGGCACTTAAAAACGTCACCTAGCGGTTTCGGATGAGAAAATGGTTCAGTTGGAAGTTCTTAGAAGGTAACGTCTAGCTAGCAATTCCTGAAAAGGAGATATCACTCCCTAAATTTTCGGACACTTTAATTTTCTGCTAAGATTTCCGAAAAGATCATATTTTTCTAGGTGATAGGAACATCTCTTTAGACAGTCTTTATGCAGTACAAGGAACCTAGAAATGTCTCTCAAAGGCTTTTGGCTTAATTTGCTCATTGGGTTCTCAGAGACCGACGTTTTGTAAAATTGCGGATTAACCCGCGAATCAAGACTTTCCCATCCAATCATAAGTGTCACGTGAGAATGGTCACTCGTGCGATCCGAAATAAATCTCTTCGAAAATGTCGGAACCATTGATCTCGTACGGGGGATGGTCTCTCCATGTTATGCTTAGTTTCCGTGTCGTATGTGAGCGCCATCCTTCATTCTACTTCTGTCGCGTCCGACAGTTACGATGTTGTTAATTTAAACAACGATGTACAATTATATAAATAATATATCATGGAATAACTACTTTATTAGCTTCGGTCTTTGTGATAAACGGATCATTATGTTCCCAACAAAAATCGTTAATTCTCAAAATGTGTTAAATAGCATTGAGATGAGGGTAACAAGTTCAAAGTTCTCCTGGGATGACGAGTAAATGTCGAATTAACTCGGTATAGAGTTTCACCAGTTACGAATTTCCCCTTTCGCTAAAACAAAGAACTCTGTTGCCTTAATAGTCTATGAAAACAGCTGAACAAGTGCTTGTAAGCCGATATTTGCTATTTTGTGTGGGACATGGGACCTCGTTGCAAAGCCAAACCAGATGGAGCTGGAAAATTCCTTGTGACGTCGAAGGATTTAGCGTACTAAACGCTCATTTCAAATGTTAACAAAAATTGAAAATTAATACATTTAAGATAACAACTTCAGCCCTTCGAACAAACCCTTGTTTGAAGTGAAGGTCTGTGCAACTTCGATCTTCCGTTCCACTTGACCACAGCTGTTTTTAAAATAACCATTCAAAATTGACAGAGGTTTTTTTAAAATTTTTTTCGGCTTCCTGTTGTGAGTAACTTGACAAATAAGTGTTTAACCTCTTCACTGTTGCACTGAAATGGAAAACAGCAGTTTTGTCGACACAAACGCGAGCTCTCCTTCAATGGACGGTTCCGTCGTGGCCAATGTGGATGCATTCGTGGTAGGCATCGTCTCGGTCGAGGTTCTAATCGCATCCTTTGGAGTAATCGGTAACGTCTTGGTAATTACTGTATTACAAAAACTTGGCAAGAAGAAACAATCTGGTGATTACTATTTACAAAACCTTGCCATTGCGGATGTTGGCATATTGCTTTTTGCATTTCCGTTCTTTGCTCTTAGGGTAAGATTGCCGTTCAATTGGCCTTTAGGAGAGTTTGTCTGTCGCTATTTGTATCCTTTGCCAGAGGTATCGCATGGGGTATCGGTGTGGCTCGTCGCAGTTATCGCTGTGGAACGATATTACAAATTAGTTACATTTAAATCCCTTGGGGTCAATCGACTCCGTGAGTCACGAAGAGCAATTATTGTTGTGGCTTGTGTCTGGATGATGTCGTTCTTCGTCTTCTGCCTTCCGATGTACTTCGTTGTTGATTATCACGGGCTTACCAATGGAGGTGCCTGGTGCGGCCTAAAATGGCCTTCTTGGGATCACAACATGATCATAGCCATAGTGTACACAGCTTTCCTGACCTTGTTCAGTTACATATTACCCCTCATGATCATTTCGATGACTTACCTCTCCGTTTCTCGTACAATTAGGCGAAGCAGTATCTTCAACAAAGCTATAACCCTGGAACAATACGGGTTCACTCAAGACGCCAAAAAACCCTCGTCCACCATCAAAGCTCAGAGCACTCGACTCCGTCAAAACAAAAGAGCCAGGAAGATTCTCACACCACTCGTACTGGTATTCGCGATTACAATGCTTCCCCTGAATTTTGCCCGTTTGACTATGGTTATCCGCCCATCTTTAGTTCCAAGAGGATACTATAAACATGTCACGTTTGCCTTGGCGCTTTTTGTACTTCTTAACTCGTCGCTTAATCCAGTCATTTATTCAATAGTAAGTAAGAGCTTTCGTTTTCGGATGAAAAACCTTTTTCTCCGCCGTTAAAAGACGTTTTCTCACATTTGTTTTCCCAGTTAGTTATTAGACGTACTTTACTCTCTTTTGACGTAGGATAAATCAAAAAGGAGGAATGTAAATGTAAATGAAAGTACACTTAGCTATCAAGCTAGTTTACAGGTACTCCACTGTTAACAAGGTGAAAGTAACGATTGGCAAACTTAACAGAAACATATTAAGAACCCCAACTGGCGGGGGGCAACCAGTTGGCTATTTACAAAGCATGGTAGAGTTGAATCCGGGACAACCGGAAACAAATCCAAACCAGAAGTTATAACGGGATTTGAACCCGGAGCAGCCGCATGCAAACCCAGCGCCCTAACCACTGGACCATACTGCCTCCTAAAAGAGAAGATGCTTTATATTTCTGTTGAATTTAGAATAGTAGACAGGAAATATATCATCGCGTGATTATATCATCGCGTGATTCAGGAACTGTTAATTGTGCTGGCGAATAATCCATTTTTGGGTTAGAAATCACGAAAATCGTGGTCGTAACTCCTTCCATCTGACAGCGTTGTATAACAAACCAATCTGCCTATTTTCGCACCCTTCGTAAGAAAAGAAATAATTGCTATAAAAAGAAAACAGTATTCTTGAGAACCGTTAAATGAATGAAATGGACGAAAAGGAAATTTCCCCTGTCCTGCATGGATTGGCAGTTAGCTTCGCATTCACTTTGTACATTTCTTTGTTTTGTTAGTTTTAGAGATTTTTAGGTTTCGATTTGGAAATGTGGACATTGCAAAATTTCGGGCACCAAATCGTCAATGCTAAATCGCTTTAAATCCTGCATCCCATTCAGTGAGATCCACTCTTTTAGCAACGATGGCGTTATTGTAAGTCCTGATAATCATGCATTTGTGGGTGATTTACTTCATAAGAATGATCTTGTTACAAGTCTCAACCTTAAAGGCCGACGGAAAACGAGTGCTTTCCTACCCAAGGAGGCTACAAATCTAATCTAATCAAATTACCTTAAAGGAGATCAAATGGAATGTTTTGTTGAGTTTTCAGCGAAATGATGTCTATTTTAAAATGCCTCTTTGACGTAGGAGTTTGTGTCTGTGTTGCTCATTTGTATATTATTGTTTTTCATTTTCAATGAACACTTCTTAGATTAAAAACAGCAATTTATTATTTCATTTGACTGTGGCATTCGTAACAACAGGTTACTTTGAACTCAATGCTATGCATGAGGTCAAATATTCTTCTTATTTTTAAATGTTATCAACTACCATTAATCCTTACAATGATCGAGGGAGTCGAACAGAGGTGCCATCATAGAAACTAGGGACCTGAAGTATTATTGTGCAATGTGGGAGTTCAGATTGAAGCACTTAATTAAGTAATGACATTGCGTCGGTTGTTGAAAGGTGTAAGCTGTTTGAGAGGTTTCCGGAGATCTTTGGGGAAGTAGCAGTTCTTAGGAACAATACGCAACTGAAAAGAATGCACGAAGAGGTAGTTTCTAAAGAAACTGTGGTGCTGCGTCGGTGGGGAAGTAGTATACAAAAATTTGGTTTTATCAACGGAGTTGATAATGTAAATTGGCCACCGTACAGAGATTCTAAAAGCTGACGTTTTGAGCGTTAGCCCTTCGTCAGAGCGAAAACTCATGCATTCGCTCATGTTTTCGCTCTGACGAAGGGCTAACGCTCGAAACGTCAGCTTTTAGAATCTCTGTACGGTGGCCAATTTACATTATCAACTCCGTTGATAAAACCAAATTTTTGAAAGAATGCAACTTGGGGAAAAAAGATATTGTCTTTTATTTTAGTGGTTTTAGTATTATAGATTGTTCGAAAGCATTGTAACTTTATTCAGTGGGAAAGTCACTATCCAGCTGAGAGTAAAATATACTCCAGGTAAAGTGCTGGCCAAAGTTTTCGCTCAAATTTGAGCCGAACAACGTTCTTAACATAGACATATTTGCAGATACGGCGGCCATTTTGATTTCTATTAAGTCAAATAGCTATTATGGCATGCCCAGAGGGCAAATACATATTAATTTGCCTCCTGGACATCCCATAATGTCTTTCGAAACAATAGAAATCTAAATGGACGACGTATCTGCAAAAAGGTCTATGTGGTTAAAGTTGTGAGGTATACTAAGTTCGACTATGCGCGTGACGTTTGATAGGCTATTTGGCTCATGAATTATTAATGCATTTTGAAATGTTTAAAAAAAAACGTCTCTAAGTATTTGAGTCAACTGTCCTGTTAGACTACAGTCTTACATTTCTTTGACCTTTATTTACACTACTCACAAAAAAAAAAAAACAACAACAACAAATGATCAAAATAAAGGCCTTCTGAACTGACTCCCACCAACCGTAGCTGGCGGTATTGTTGGCGTGGAGAATGGGGAGAGGCGCTATGTGATATTTCACAGCGCCCTCCCCATTCTCCTTGCGGCTTCGCCGTCCCTTAATATAATTCCAGCTATGCAGGCTAAGTATGTTCTTGAAATTTTGGCTAATCTGAACCTGAACGTTACAATACAATACAATGCATACTTAATTGACCACAGGGGATTTTCAGGGCCAATGAAACAACACGTGATGATGATGAATCGGCTACTTGCATTACTTGTACATGGGGTAAACACAGCAAGAAAAGAGAAAGTGCCATAAGCAATTCAAATCAAGCATTAACCGATTAGATCATCCCCTTCACGTATTAGAGGGTTGGCTGGTTGAATTCTCAAGTTTTGTTCAGCAAAAGACGCACGCTTAAGCCCTTAGGCGTCACCGCCTTACTTGACTTGTGGGAATGAGCGTAAGCAGTGAATCTAATCTCTCCTTGTCAAAACATAGGGCCTAAACACGAAAGAAGTTGGAACGTGACGGCAAATCATGATGCATGAATGCTTACTTTGAATCTCATATGTAAGCCATGGCAAGATTTAATCTTTTTGTAAATCCTGTGTTCGTAGACACATCAAGTATGTGCACAAAAACGAAAAATAAGCGATTAATTTTCCTCAGTGAGTCTCCAGTTATGGTTCTTTTCTTCCAACGTTATGCTTCCTTGACTCTTCGTAAGTTTTCTGTCTGAGCACAAACTTGTTTCGCCCTCGTGGGTGGCACCATTCAGGCACGTTTCTGCCCTTTATATTCTTAGATCAGAAAAGCATTATACCGTTTTACGCCATTAGTCTAAGTCACGCCGCCATAATCTTTCCAAATCATTGAAAGGCTAAGACCCATCCATAACAATACAATTTATTTTCTTAAGATTAAGTATATGTTAATTTGCTAGCTTAAACTATCACCCATCTCAAGGATTAAAAGAGATTACAACTCAGAGAAAAGAATTCGCCGTTATTTTTAGAGATTGTTTTCTTTGCTGAAATGCAAGTGGTTTAATATATCAACTTTACCTTTTTTTATCTTGTATGGATATGATAATCTGCGGGCTCAAAGGTTAAAAAACCCAATCATCTTTCGCTGACTCGCTGCGTATAGAAGATCTTTATGAAGGCTCTAGAGAAAGGGAGAAAGACTCAGTTTTGAAGTTCTACGACTGGAAGCCACCAAAAAGGTTTCCTTTTTTTAACCATTGAGTCAAGAGCTTGTAATTTTTTTTTTAATAAGCTCGTCCGGAATCCAAAGTCCTCCTCGCTTTCCATGGAGTGAAAACGGGGTCTATTTTTGGTAGACAAAATTTTCTTTTGTCAGTCAAGGTAAAAGTCTACCATAAAGGTGCTGAGACACGAGGGGTCAGCAGGGACACGTTGCAGCGACAAAAAGCGTGTGTAGTGCACACTGAGGAGACATGTGCACGGACAAAATCACAACATGTGTGCACACGTGAAAATGTTGCAGCGGCATGTCCCCTCGTGTGAGCTGGTACTTTTATAATTGTGCAACACCAATTTGGGGGTTATTTTGTCCCCGCGACGTGTCCCATGAAGTTCAACTTGTTGGACGAATTGGAATGAATGTGAAAATTATTTACATATCATCCACTTTCCTTTGTCTTTGTCCAACCTCGTTCCCAGGATTCTCTCCTACTCTTTCCCTGGGAAGAGTAAGAGAAAACCCTGGGAACGAGGTTGGTCTTTGTCCTCTAAAGCTCTCTGTGAAGCTGAAGTTTAATAGATCCAAAAAGGCCTATTGCTTGGATTTGCTGAAAAGCAAGATGATATGAAACCGGGTTAGAGAGTAAGTCCCCCATAATTGGCCTTTTCCGATGAAAATCATTTCTGTCAAGAGATGATGAGGAAAGAAACGGATTCCTATGCCCCATCAGAGTTTTTTAAATCTCTTTTAATTTTCGCAAAGCTAATTTAAGTTCTCGTTTCCAGTGCCGCGCATATTTAAAAATTTCATTACGTCATCATAACTGGCCAATCAGAGTCCCATGTATGTGGGATCCGTTCTCTTTCATCATCCTCTCTTATAGCTGCTTCTTCCAGGTTGTTTCTGTATCATATGGCGTGGTTATTTTAAAGTCGACACCCTATTGGTCAGTTCAGTGTTAAAGTGAACCACGTGTTCGTAAGAACAATATAAAGATAACCTTCAAAGACTAAAAATGAATTTCAAGTAATTATCACAGGGCACAGGGATTTGCTCAGTGAGTTGAGTGAGTGAGTCAGTGAGAGAGTGAGTGAGTCAGTGAGTGAGTGAGTGTCAGTGAGTGAGTGAGTGTCAGTGAGTGAGTGTCAGTGAGTGAGTTAGTGAGTGAGTGTCAGTGAGTGAGTGTCAGTGAGTGAGTGAGTGAGTCAGTCAGTCAGTCAGTCAGTCAGTCAGTCAGTCAGTCAGTCAGTCAGTTTCTTTGAGTAAATAGTTGTGGAAACCTATCTGAGTGGAAGGAGACCCCTTCTTCCCCGGCTATTTAAGAATCGTGGTGGTCAGATCGGGATTTGAGACCGAAGCATCCGACTGCAAATCATGTTCCTTATCCACACTGGGGAACTTTCCGCCTTACCCGCCTCTCATGGAAGAAGACCAGAGGATGAGCAAGAGAAAACACTGCGCGTGAAAGAGCAGAGAACACTACGCATAAAAGAAGAGCAAAGAAAGACAATGCGTATGGAAGAATAGCTGACTGAGGACCGTGACACTGCGCATTGAAGAAGGGCAGAGGAAGACTCACACGTGCACGGAAAGACAAAAGAAGACACTGCGCAAGATTCTGAACTTGCCACCAACCAACGAAAAATGCAATGAACGACACAGATTAATGGAGACCTTGCTTTGTCCCAGCCCTGACCCTTTAGACGGATTGGAGGAAACACTTGTGATCATCGTAACGACGACTGATATAACTGTGAGCTTATGATATATTGACTTAAGAAATTCCGTTTACACGAAACGGTAAACGGCAGGGTGCGGTGTGTTCCGCGAAAATCCTCTCACGATAAATGCTCTTGCTCGTCAGAGGAATGACTCGATATCTGAAGCTAACAGCCTGCATGAAATGAGCTAATTTTGAACAAGTTTCTTCCATTTTTGACAAAAACGCAAATGTCAACCAGACGCAGAAAGGAGCAAGGATGGCACAGTCGGCAAGTGCGCGACCTTGGTGCAAGAGGTCCTGAGTTCGCATCCCGCATTTCGACTTCTTTCCGTTCTGTGTACCTTAAAACGGAGCACCGATGGAAATGGGGAAGTAAAATGAGCGCACCGTCTAATTCAGTTGAATTACTGTTACGAGTTATCGACGTTAAATATGGTTGCTTTGCTTTACTTTACTTTACGTTTGCTGTTGGCCTGCCGTAAGCTTTATTTCACTAATAATACGACTCTGGCGTAAGAACGCGAAGACACGGCTACAATCCTTGATCTAAAAATATTACTTCTCGTTAATTAATGTATTATCACTAATCATTTCACGATTATTCTAATTCGTGTAGGATGTAGATTATCCAGGAACCACACTGGTATGAACTAAGTTGAAGTTTAAAGAGAGATTTATACAGTTGACAGGTAGTCATGTCTTCCAAGTAATCTCAAATTTAGTCATTTTAACTTCGTACTCGGAATGGAACGGCAAATAAGTTAAGCATGCAGGTGCTATTGGTTCCGAGCCGATTGCTCTTAATTAACTACAAGCCCGGTTGCTAAGAACGAATTCGGCCTGTGAATTGTCAGCGGTATTCCTTGCGCGACAAGTGCCGTCCGTATTCATGGCAATATTTCGTGGAGTATTAAATCTACGGCGGCAACCACACGATCAAAAACTTTCAACACGAATCTCGCAAAGGTGGAAAAAAGTTCCTTTCAAGGTGAGAACATTTCTATTTTTAAAGAGTACGCTCACTTCGCTTTCTATGGCATTCTATAACTTGGTGTACTAATTCAGAACCTGTAATGACAGTGTTATTTTTCTTGTGGCGGACCTGAAATTCATTCTTAACTTTTCTGAAATTCATTCCCAACTATTCTAAGTTTGTGCTCAGTTGTATTTTGATTTAGAATACGTTATTTAGACGTGCAGCTTTTGTCAATATATACACACGCATATGTCCATTGTGTATGTAGAACAAAACTTATAAGAAATCAAAGTGTCTGCACCATTCTTTGATGAATAATGCAAAGATGCTTGAAAAGCCTAATGTGACGATACAAATGGTGGTATTTTGAGAAGCCATCCTAAATTATTACAACCATTAACA
>NC_090893.1:3480786-3485786 GCF_036669925.1 Montipora capricornis | reverse complement strand
CTATCTTGTCTATCTTTGAAAACAAAATTCGAATTAAAACCGCTCGATTCAAATCAATGCATCCTGCTGCCGAGAATATCAGCAAATGTTGGTATCTCAGCCTCCCCTAAAGTTTTTAGCGTCAAGGATTTGCGAAACTGTGCCTCATTACTCTAACTCATTTGCAAGTGTTTTGCGATATCAACTTAAATTAAATAATGCTTTTACCGGCTGGTAAAACGCAGTTAATGGAACATGACACCCCCAGAGGGCAAGACCCAGCCTCTGCTGTGCTGGGGAGATAACAAAGGCTCTGCCAATACTCTTGTTCTATTCCCACGTTAGTGGGGGAAAAAGTGAGGCTTTTAGTTTGTGCACCTATCATGAAGTCGCGTAAAACCTGCCACAGGGCTGTGTCCCCCTCAATTACGCCATATTGTTGTTTGCTCATTTGTTGTCGTTACACTACCTAGTTGCGTTACACTCCACTCTTAGTTTAATGTAATCTTAACAAGCTGGAACGGTGGAACGATAGCGGAATACTGGAACGGCGGAAAATTCGCCCCAATTTCTAAAATCCGGAAAGATGAAAATAGACACATCCCTTCAAAGGATTCGGACAGAAAAATGTAAATTCCAAAGTAACATTTTTCACTCAATCGTCCATTATCTACTTTCAGTATTTATCTGTTGCTTCCGGGTGAAATTAAACTAAGCTTCTTAAGTTTTGACTTGGTCTCACAAGCAGAGATGAATTGACATGCTGTGGTTATCTTTATCGCAAAGATCGTAAACGAAAATTATATATTGAGATAACATCAACCGGAAATATCGGTAATATTAACAGGAACACTAAATATCAAAGACTGCGAGTGAATTTTAGCGATAAAGCATGTTACACTTGCTTTCTTGAAAGATATAAAATTAGCTGCAAGTAATCTGAACAATATATAACATTAACGGGAACTATCAATATCGCAACCATGCTTATGGGTGTGCGGAAAACTAAGAGATCGAAGACCGAAGACCCGGAAAGGAAAACCTCCCAGAAAAAAAAATTAACATACAAACAACAGTGGCTTTGGACTTTACATTTTTCTGTCTTTATCCTTTGACGCCTTTGTTCCGGGTTTTCGAATTTGGGGCGATTTTCCGTCGTAACGGATTTTAGCCTGGATTTGGAGCGATTTTCTGCCATTCCACCGTTCCCTCTTTTTGGGGTCGCCCTTCAGCTAGAAAGCTACCGCACACTTGCAAATCTTCATTTCTTTATAGCTACTGCATTTTTTTTATTGCTTATCTTCCTTTACAATTGTACAAGCTGTGTGTGTAAATGTCGTTTTTATTTAAACATTCAAATAATTGAAATGGGGAACACCAATATTCTACTTATGACCTTGTTTTCTTTGCTTAAATTTTCATAATTTTATGCTGAATCTGAAAACTTGAATTTTGTTTTTCTAGTCAAACGTTTATCAACTTGTGCAAAAAATATACACATAGCTCTATTTCCCAGTATCTTGGCGCTTAATGATCATTCAGTTACCCAACAAGGTTTTCTGAGGTAATCCTTTCCGACGAGAAAACAAATTGCTTACACGTCGACGAAAATCTCTACTAACTACAGAATAAATTACTGGATTGACAGAAGAATTTAGTATGGCGAGAATCGCTACTACAAAAAATAAAATTCTGTAAATATTTCTGAACGACTCAATTTCGGGCCCAAAAACGGTAATTAGACGAAGAGCGTTCAAGGGCAGCATCGTCAACGCGAATACCAGTACAAGAGGAGTTAAAATTCTTTTAGCTCTGTTGTTTTGTTGCAGGCGAGAGCTTGTGATCGTTAAGGGTTTCTTTTCTCCTTGGCGAAGTTGATCCATTTTCATCGCTATAATAAACGCATTGCTTCGTGCCAAAGCTCTTGATATTACATAGTAGGTGAAAGATATTACCGAAAGAGGGAGCAAGTAAGAGAACGCTGTCAGTGCTACAACGTAAGTCTTTCCGAATTTCATCGGCGACGGCCAGTTTGGCTTACAAACCTTAGTTCCATCGACTCTCTCGTGATAATCCATAATAAAGTAAATTGGAATGGAAAAGATCAAAAATGATGTCACCCAAACGCATCCTCCAATAACCTTTGCTCGTTGCATGGAGGTCTTGTTTTTGCACTTGAGACGCACCTTCACTGTAACGACTTGGCAATAACGCTCTATGGCGATTACTGCAAGGAACCATACAGAAGCCCCATGGAACATTTCAGCTGCAGGCGATAAATAAAGACAAAAGAACCCTCCAAGAGGCCAGCTAAGCGCTTTTTGTTTAATCGCCACGATTGGAAATGTTAGTAAGAGTGTACCGAGATCCGCGATGGCCAAATTCATCAAATAAAACTCTCCTGCTTGTGTTTTCTTTGCCGTCGTTAAGACCGTGACCACAAGAGCGTTGCCGACGACGCCAAACGCAGCTATGAGCACTTGAAAGGTAAGCTTGAGAGCCTCTTCCACAGCCATTTTCGAATGTTCATTCGAGGTAAATTCTGAACCATTTGTTGAAGAGAAATTCGTGTTTTGTTCCATCGTTGAATTAACGTGAAACTTCCCGGCTTTGCTTAAGTGATCTTCCTCATTAAGTGTCACATGCAAAATGATATAGCAACCCCTTTTTAAAGGTCACAAAATATTGTTTTTTAATGAGATTGGTGACAATGCCCACAGATCATACTAGAAGGCCAATGTCTCTGCGCTTTGTGGTCAGGATTGGCTATGCATTCGTGCTCACCTGGAATTTGTCCAATAAATCAATCACGTTTAAATTGACCCTGTATAAGAGGCTGACGAATTCTTTTCTGTTCCAGATGTCCCTTAGGGCAAACAGCAATCCACTTCCATTAATGGGTTTGAGGGGTTTAGTTTTCTAAAGCAACTGTAGTGCTGCGTTGGTGTGGAAGTAAAACACATCAATGGATTTATCAACTAAGATGACCTTCCCAGCGTGAGCACTTTGCCTTCAATTTCATTATTCCTTTACCATGGTTTGTGGAACATTCTGAAATGATTCAAAAATGCAAAACGAAATGTCTAAACTTTTAACTACAGTTGAATAGTTTTTAATAACTATTGGTGAAATCTAGATAACGGACAGGAAATCAAGGGTTGAAAAGTAGGAGCCAGGCTAGTGTTTCGGCGATGTCCAACCGCAGAAAGCCGTCTTCCGGCCATCTGCACTGCCAGGAGTACCCGTAAGACTAATGAAGAAAACAGTGATCACTCGTGGATATCAGTAACCTATTTTATGGGGAGGAAAAAAACATAACAAGCACGTAGAAACATGACAAACAGCAGAAACGAAAAAAATCAATGGGAGATTAATGTCAAATTTAGCACAGTGGCGACATTTCTCCAGGGTTAATATTTGACAAAGGCCTGAAGGGAAATGTTCCATCTTTGAAAGGTGTTATGTCGGTCTAAAATGACATTGCAATTTCTTTACCATTGTTTTGCTATCTTGCGGGGTAAAATTCATCGGCCCATACATCCGATTTTGTGGAAATGTTTATTTTTGATTGACTTTGTCAAGATGGTCATGAAACAAGCAATTGTGCCGCCGATAAAACGCTGTAGTGTGGACGAAAAACTTTTGTTCCGTTTTCGCACCTAAAGTTGCGTTTTCAAATTTATCCGGCATAGTGTGGACGAGGCCTAATTACTGCAATCGGATGTTTTCTACGAATACTATTCTATTGACACGTACGTGTGTATGTGTGTGTAATTTCTTTAGTAGAATGCTAGCGTTTCAGAATCCGGTTATGTTTTTCATTTTTTTCCTGCTTTCACTGTTGTTTGAATAGCTTTATCAATTCGATTTTCAAGGCGTTTGGCGTCAACAGTTGTTTCGATGCATTGCGTTGGCAGGCGAGGATATTACCACTGTAGACATTGTGGTTCTGAGCGTCCATTCCGACCAGAACGTTTGCTTGAAAAAATCTTTTAAAGAAAGCATTTGTATCCGCAATATTTCAGAATCGCTTATTTCGTTTTGGCTTATTGTGACGTGTTATGCAAGGCTCATATAACGGTGTAGGAATATTTTAGAAAAAGCCAATATTTCGAAAGGCACTGAGTAGCTGCCTTTCTTGATCAGGCTTTTACAAGCAAAACCCTGATGACGAAAGACAGTGCCGCTGATAAGGCCCTTCCAGTGCTTTTGTTTTGTTTCGTTGATCCTCGCTAAGACTGAAAGTTACTGTTCTGTGTCGGAACGATTGGGCAATCGAAATACGTGACAATTATTCAAGATGGCGTCGCCCGGGACCGAATTTGTTATGCGATCCAAAATTTCTTCTTTCCTTTTTTGTTAACAAGCATTTTTGTTGAAACAAATTTGATTTCAAACAAATTCAGGTTTATTATTATTCGCTTGTAGGAGTGGAAGTTTCTTTTAAGTAGGCAAGTTAAATTTAAAGTGCTAGTGTGACCAAAAAAGTCAATTCTTCTTTTTCTTTGGATTTCAAAACTATGTTAACTAAACATTAAGTGACCCAAGTTTTAAGCCTTGATTTTAAAAAAGTACACATGTTTATTTTGACTCAAAGTCCCGCCATTACTAACTCTTTAGAGAACTGGATCGAGGAGACTCACTAATTGAATTAATATGCAGCACGGGAATTCGGGCTTTCAGACTCGTGTTTTGCATATGAAATAACACGCTGAAATTTAAGCTAGTGAGTAAATGACGTCAATTTTCCGTAGATCCAATCCTCTGAGGTCCAATGGGTCAGTTTTCAACGTGAGTAAATCCAAAAGTTACACTCAAAATAAACGGCCTGTATTTTCGAATATCAATAGACACTACAAGATTTTTTTTCGGATATCGGCTTGGGAATAGATTGCATGTAGCCTCTGGTTAAAAGTCCACTATTAATCAAACGTGACAAGGGTATAAGTTCAATATTTTTGGATTCTAATCACCTTATCATGTATTTAAAACTGACGTAAATCGCTGATAATCCTGTTTCG
>NC_090893.1:3470786-3473286 GCF_036669925.1 Montipora capricornis | reverse complement strand
TCACCTAATGTAAGTAATTCACTGAATTGCGTATTCTCTGTTCGAGGAATAACTTACAATAACACCTGCATGGGTAGTTATTGGGAAATTACTTTTTGTGGATTAACTTTTTAAGGTCTGAGGAACTAATAAATAGGATTTCTTTTAATATTTTTTCAAAGTAAGCTCTCAGTACTACCATCATTTATTTATTTTTTCGGCATGTTCTATTTATTCATGATTACAAGTAAAGTGATATAGTTTAAAATAAGACAAGCCTGTAAAATTTTATGCAAAATAGCCCATTTCTTTTCTTTCCTTCTTTTTTATTGTCAAATTAAAGCTGCCAAGATTGCAATGCAATAATGAACCAAAAAACACATTCCAAAAAAAAAAAAAAGCACAAAAACGAAATTTTCACAACCTTGTAGACTTTCCGTAATTTTGGATATCGAGCCCGCGCCACATTGGCAGGAGTTGAGTGTTCTCACGACACCACATCATACACAAAGTTCTTTTTCCAGTATGTTTGGTCTTCATCCAGTTACCCAACAATTACGTAATCCTTGAAAATAAACTGCTTACGCGTCGACAAAAATCTTTACTGACTATAGCATAAATTATTGGATCGACAGAAGAATTTAGTGGAACGCGAAACGCTACAACAAAGAATAAAGTGTTTGGGCAAACAACGATAATTAGACGAAGAGCGTTCTTGAAAGGGCAGCATCGTCAACACGAATACGAGTACAAGCGGGGATAAAATTCTTTTAGTTCTGTTGTTTTGTTGCATGCGAGCGCTTGTGATCGTTGAGGGTTTGTTTTCTCCTTGGCGAAGTTTATCCATTTTCTTAGCTGTAATAAACGCATTGCTTCGTGATAAAGACTTTGATATTACAAAGTAGGTGAAAGATATTACTGAAAGAGGAGGAATCAAGAAAGAGAGCCAAGGCCCTAGCTAGAAATTTTTGACTGGGGGGGAGGGGGCGATAAACTGAGGTCTGAAGAAATGCTTTTTCAAAAAAATTTAAAATGAATGCAGAGGTATTAAATGCTAAATTAAAAATAAACGTTAATCCTACCAGGTAAGTCTAGGATTTCTTCAATTGGATTTCCTACTAACGAAGTTTTCCTACTTCAAAGTTAATTATGGCTTAGAATCGACGATATAAATACTTACTCAGGGAACTCAGTTAAAACGAAGCCAGGTTCGTTCAATTCCGTCATTTTTGTTTCATTTGGTAAATCACCTCAGGTTCCGGTATGTAATCCGTCCCACGATGAATAAGGGTGCGTTCGATTGACCGTATTCCGGAATAGGAATATATGGAATATAAGTTATAAGTCCTTCTTTTTTACGGAGATTTAAATTAAAATTGTCAAACATCTGCTAAAATGCTATTTCAAACATATTTTTATCATCCTTGCTGCTTGGAAACGCGCCAAACATACCGTTTTAATCATCACTCCACGTATTCTTATTCCGGGATAGGGTCAATCGAACGCGCCCTAAGGTTCCTCACCTTCGGCGAATAATTGTTAAACTTTACCTTTTATGATAAGCTGAAAAAAGTGGCATTAGAAATGGTAATCACCTAATGTAAGTAATTTACTGAATCGCGTATTCTCTGTTCGAGGAATAACTTACAATAACACCTGCATGTTATTGGGAAATTACTTTTTGTGGATTAACTTTTTAAGGTCTGAGAACTAATAAATAGGATTTCTTTTAATATTTTTTCAAAGTAAGCTCTCAGTACTACCATCATTTATTTATTTATTTATTTATTTTTTCGGCATGTTCTATTTATTCATGATTACAAGTAAAGTGATATAGTTTAAAATAAGACAAGCCTGTAAAATTTTATGCAAAATAGCCCATTTCTTTTCTTTCCTTCTTTTTTATTGTCAAATTAAAGCTGCCAAGATTGCAATGCAATAATGAACCAAAAAACACATTCCAAAAAAAAAATAAAAAAGCACAAAAACAAAATTTTCACAATCTTAGGGGGTGTTTACATGATACCGGTACGAGTTGTCAATTTCATACCACGTTTACATGGACGACACAAATATTGACACAGGGATGACCATCGATTACCGGACGCCATCTTGACGAATATTTAGAAATACAACGCATGCGTCAATAGTCCCAGTCCACCACGACTTGACGACTCGTACCGAGTCAATGTAGCGTTTACATGATACCGGTATAACTTTTCATGCCGTTATGAGAATTTCGATCCGGTACAACTACCGGGATGAACTCGTACCGGTATGAGTTGTACTGGTATGAGATTTTTCACCGGTATCATGTAAACAAATACAGAGCGATATGTAAGAACCGGGATGAACTCGTACCAGAATGAAACTCGTACCGGTATCAAGTAAACACCCCCTTATAGACTTTCCGTAATTTTGGATATCGAGCCCGCGCCACATTGGTAGGAGTTGAGTGTTCTCACGACACCACATCATACACATCGTTCTATTTCCAGTATGTTGGCTCTTCATCCAGTTA
>NC_090893.1:3463286-3465786 GCF_036669925.1 Montipora capricornis | reverse complement strand
AATATTTAATATTTAATACTCTTTCCAATGGTATGTCTCGCAAAAATGTTTCACGGCTGTGGAGTCACTGTTGAAATCAAGACTGAAATACGTTTGGATAGTGTAAGGCTACGGACACAATTTGTTACGCTGCTTTTTGTTAACGTGCCCTGGAGCTAACAAAAATGAACGTTTGTCGTTAATAATAATTCGCTGTCATAATGTCTGTCACTTCCTATCTGATAATAGAGCTATTATTTCCACGGCCTATGGCACCTTTGCAGGTAATTGCAGTTTAGGAAGTCGGCCACAAGGCTTGGCTTATTAAATGCTGTAATCCACACAGGCAATGTGACTACATTAGTCTCGGATCGGCAGGGAAAAAAGTGTTAATGAAATGTTGTGTAAGGTTTGATTTGAAGCCAGATCTTGTTCACCGTTTTTGATTTGCAGAGAGATAACTGTAAGAAGACCGCGTTAACGGGCTCAACTGAAACGTGGGTTGGACGAACTGAAGGATTAAAGTGCCTTCCTTTCACATCGTTTCACAAACAAGAAGCAATTAATGGCATCTGGCAACTGCTCCAGTGGAAATTCTTCAGGTTCTGGCGTCCCCTCGGGAAACGAGACAAGTACACCACTCCCAGATAAAGAACAAACAAATTCGCAAGCTGAAGGATTGAAACTTACTCTTCAGGTACTTTTAGCTTTCATAGGCCTGATCGGCAATGTCTCTGTAATTGTAGTCATGCGAAGACTGAGAAAGAAGAAACATACAGGCAATTTTTATGTGCAAAATTTAGCAGTGGCGGATCTCGGTATCTTAACAGTTTTATTTCCACTTGCCATTATCAAAGAAAAAATTCCTTCGAACTGGCCTTTTGGCGAGTTCGCTTGTCGCTATTTGTGTCCTCTGGCAGAAATATTCTACGGTGCGTCGGTTTGGTTTGTTACAGTCATTGCTTTGACACGATATCGCAAAGTTGTCGCAGGCGCATCGCTACTTGGCCAAAACAAGATCAAGAGGATTTTACAGGGACCAAAGGTGTTTGCCTGTGGTGTCTGGTTGCTATCGTTTCTCGTCTTTTCCTTTCCTCCATATTTCTTTGTTACATATCGCGAGCTCCCGAACCATGAAGGAAAATTGTGCTACCTCCAATGGCCTTCCCCGAAGATGCAAAGTTTTTACATGGGTGGAGTCTTAACATTTTTTTCCTTCATCTTACCACTTCTCATTATGACCCTCAGTTATCTTCGCATATCACATCTTATCCGTGAAAGTGGTTTAATCGCCAAAGATACTCCGAGACCATCCAAGCACGAAGAAACGGAAGATAAATCCCTAACTTCTGAGGCCAAAGTTTCACGTGGTCGGCTTAAACACGACAAGTTCGCCAGGAGAATTGTTCCTCCGCTTGTCCTGCTATTCACAGCTACCATGCTTCCGTTAAGTATACTTCGCCTCGCGACTGTAATATGGCCCGACATTGTTAAAGAACAATATTTTAAAACTCTGTTCTATGTAATATCTGTATTCGTTATGCTCAACTCTTCGGTGAATCCAATGATTTATGCTGCAGTTAGCAAAGACTTTCGTAAAGAGATCGAAAATTTATGCCGGTCTTGAGCGCTGGATAAATTGGCTCGGTTTGCTCCCGAAGCCGCAGCCGAAGCCAAGTGAACTCGATAGCGAGCCCTGCCGGGATTCGTTGCCTCGGACATCGAAAAAAAAAATTATTCTACGTATATACGTTGCGCTGTTTGTAATGTTTTGGGAGTCCTTCTCGAGTCGCAATTTGCACCTTTGTCCCACATTATGTCAACTCTTGTGTACTAAGCCTGACCAAAGTGATACTTAAATCACGTTTTCGAAGCATTGAGCTGAAATATGTGTTTTGCCATAAAGGTGGTTTTCAGTACGTCATCATCGGCGCAGCCATGTTGGTGACGAAAACAGAAGATCTCTCATTGGCTTCTTTTGTTCGTCCACCAGCGATTGTACATTACGTCATTGTTATCTGTGCCTCTAGAGATTGCTAGCAAACCACCTATTAGCAGTGTAAATATTTTTCCCTTTCTTGCCTAGAAGATTAACCGATCGTACAAGTTCTATGCAAGTGGAAATCATCTGGAACATTTTAATGGTACATGCCGCTTCCCTCCAGGGCACAAACTTGAATCTTATTCTTTCTAATAGCATGGTAGCGTCGTGGTTAATTTGAAGACACCATAGCAAGAACCAATTACTTTGCGTGAGCATTTATGGCCGTGTTTTCACGAGCGGATTTTCAGGTCGCTTAGCGAGTGACAACCGGAAATCGCGTGAAAACAGTCGCTTTTCCAACTCGCTTAAAGTTAAGCTTGTCGGCAAATTTCAGTAGAATTCTCATTAAATTTAAGCCACCAAACCAGGTAGCTTAAGCGGGTTGGCCATTACTTTCGGCCAATGAGGGGTCGCTTGCGGTTCTTCAAATCGGAAATACAAGTGACGTGCTATTTTAATTATTAGGAAGCTTACGAA
>NC_090893.1:3435786-3458286 GCF_036669925.1 Montipora capricornis | reverse complement strand
TTGTTCTTTTGTTAAACCTCAAGGGTGGTCTCCAATCAGGTGAGACCTTGTAGGAGCTGCGAGGCTACCCACCCTTTTCCTGTATTTAGCACTGGGAAACTAATTCGGGACACCATGTACTTAAGAAATCAACTAAAATCAAATCAACACATATCCAATCATTGGCTGGCTTTTTTACGAAAGGGGAAAACCAGAGTACCCAGAGAAAAACCTCTTGGAGCAGAGTAGAGAACCAACAAACTTAACCCACTTATGACGGCAAGTCGAACCCAAGCCACAATTTGGTGGGAGGCGAGTACTATGACCACTGCACAATCTCTGCTCCCCTTAACGTAAAACAGATAGTATATAGAGGATATTACACGGCCGCTTGGGGATACGAATTTTATCTTCGAGTGCTTCAAGTATCTCTCACGAGTGAGCGATACTTTCAGCACGAGAAGATAAAATTTTTATCCCCAAGCGGCCATTTAATGTTCGGTTTATTATATAGATATTGATGAAATGTCTAGATTTAAAACAACTTGTTTTATTCATTTTCGAAATGATGAAAAAGTGGTCACCAACCGCTAAAACACGCATGTTGCGTAACATGAAACAAGATATGAAAGTTATGAAAAACAAATCATGATAATGTCAAATTTTGGAATAAAAATGTTATGTAGTAGAGAAGAATTATATTAAAGGACAAAAGTATCTTACAATGAAGAGAAAGCTCGCGTTTAATTGGCTAATCGTGTTGGTTACCATGACAACACCGATATCCTCAAATGTGAAAGATAGAAATGATATGTTCATTGCACGCGGTGAAGATATGATTTTTTAGCAAAAGGAGAAGTCCTGGTATTTCATCAATACCTATATCATAAATTTAATTAATTTATAGTCATTCCTGTTATCACATTGCATACTGGTCTCTTTTAGAGTGCTTAGATATTTTAAAAGGACCAAGTTTTTTTTTAGTCCCTGACAAGACTCAACAACCTTTTAAATTTATTGACCGTTGAATCCTTCAGTTTAATGTTTGAACCCTTTTGATTTTCTTCGCTTTATGTCATCTCTGCATTTCAAAAAATGCTTGGTAATCAAAAAGCTCTTAGCCGCACATGCAAATGCCGAATTGTAACAAGAGAAGAAGATGGTTACAGATTAAGTTCGATACAGGTTTAATCCGGGAGTATAATGTTACTAAAGATAAAATAATTTAAAAAAATAAACATCTCTTCTGATTATTCGAAAGTATTATGTTAAGCTCGATCAGCGTAGAAATAATAGATCGAGAGATGGGTGGTACATCACTTCACTTTCGATTGTTGGACAACCGTGTTATTTGACCAGCCTTTTCAATTCTAAAAACGTGTTATTTAACAATGACGTACTAATATAGTTATAAACCTTAAAAGGATGCAATTCCAGTCCCACTGGGGCCAAAATATCTTGAACTTTTGCGACAATTTCTTTCGCTCTGATTTCCTCCATTTTGAATTCGATGCCAGTCTCGTCTCGGTTTGTTCCCGATGAAAGTCAATCAACAGGTGGATCGATGGACTCGGAATCTGGGAGTGTTAAACTGAGAACTCGAAATTTTTAAGAGAATCTTCTGATATTGCTTGTTTGATTTCAATTCATTGACGTACTTTTTTCTTGTTTTATTTTTATTTTTATTTTCTTAAGTGCTAGAATTGTCGCGTCTTTGCAAGCGAACACCTTGTTGCGCCCGCAGGAGTTTATGGGCTAAAACCGAGGTGGGATTCCAGGAGTCCCCGCGTAGATATCAAGATGATTTGACGTATATGAAGACTTCATACAATTAAATTTACTGTGATTAGGTTTAATACAGTTAATCACACTGAAGCGAACAGTGTGGTCCTGGGTAAAACGTTCTAGGGGCGCAAGGTATCCTTGGGAAGAGATGAGCACCAGGCGAGCTGATGGAGGATTCAGCGCGTAACGAAGAAAGGTGAGTTGTCTGGTGTTATTCTTTTGAATATTCATCACTTTGAACAAGGGGAAAAAGCTTTAGAACACAGTTTTGAAAAGAAAATTGAAAAATTCGACTTAATAGTTAAATACTCAGTCACAAAAACGACAGACTCATTTGCATTTGGGTGATACTAATAATTGTTATGATCTTATGGTCCGTACGTCCCCGCGCGCACTTTCATGCTAAAGTATTGGGGAAATCCTCGTGTGAGGGCTGTACGCATTAGCGCGAGCAGGGCCGGAAAAAGCCGTACGGCCCAACTAAAACACGTACTGCTCCTTGCGATGCAATTTTTGGGGATTTCGTCGCTTTTAAACTCGGTCACGGCGCACGGACCTCGCTTCGGTCGGTCCGTACGCCATGACCTCTGGCCAAATATTTTCCCGTCCGGCCCTCCCACTCAGTCAATAAGTACATAATGTTGGTACATATATTTATGAGCGGTTGCTAGCGCAAAAAGAATTTGCGCGTGAAAAAGATTTGCTTCAGTGATAAGTCCATATTCATAACGCAGTTTGAATGCAGTCCGCGAACCCTCAAGATGTTCTTGTGATTTTGACATGAGAAATGTCGGATAAGAAGGCTCGTCTTGGTTCAAACGAGAGACGCTAAGTGGTTTTAAGGCGAATTCTCGTTAAGTTATTTTGACTCCTTTAATTAAAGACATTGATACCCGAACATTCAAACCCGTGAATTGAAATACATGGAAAACTTAATCAAATAAAGTATATACATCTATAAAGTTTGATATGGAAACATAGCATGTTCAAATCTCCTGGGATTAAGGTTCTTTGTGTCTTGTATTTGCATTATAATGTAGCATTCACATTTAAATGATATGGAAATACCTGAAACGAAACGTTTTATTCCCAAAGGGTTTGAATTGGGTACAACATTGAGTTAGCCGATTTAGTCTAGTTTATTTTCCCCCAAAACTACGTTTAAAAATGGACACTTTTCTGATGGTGATGGGGACTAGTCCGATTTGGGTAAATAGAACGGTTTTCAATTGAGTGTCGAAAGCAATTAGCGAATTGCTTTGGTTTTGCATTACTTTACTCAGTGATTGGCTCAAATTTCTCGCGCCACTTTTTCAACCAATCAGAAGTGAAACCAAAAACAATCCTGGCTCGCGCGTGCACATTTTCCCGCGCTTTGGGTCGGCTACGTGTAATAACTTCGAGTTTTGATTGGTTTACTGGATTGTCTCCGTCCTTTTTGATTGGCCAAAGTAAATACTTTGGTTTTGGTTTTATGACACTCGATTGAAACTCGCTCTAATTCTCAAAAATGATGATGGACTATTGTTGACAGTTATAATTATGGTCACAAAAAACTCGTGGTTTTTAGACAAGGTGAACAAAACCAAGAGCAAACCCCTCTCTTTAAAAAGTTGTGTTCGCAGACGCAAAGTGATTATTATTTTAATTTTATATCCAGGAAAGCTTCGCCGTTAATCATCCAGAGGACACAGTACGGGAAAAAGAAACACGCTTGAAAGGTAAGAAATTTCTCTATGTGGATTTAATTGTCATAGTATTACTTCATCCAATCACAATCCACTCAAAGAGTCCAATGAACCAATCAGAATGCAAAGCAGATAAACTCAGCCGGCGATGGGAAAACGCGTTCGAGAGATTAACAGTTCATTTGTGATTGGTCCAAAAAGAGCGAGGCGGGGGGTCCATAAACTGATCACGAATCTTAGACAACCGAAATCAACTCTCCTCTTGTAGGAAACTGTGTAATAGCGTTTTCACGTGACGTCACGGAGGCCATGTTGGTTTCCCTAACCAATAGAAGGGCGGCCATGTTGGTGTCCCAAACTAATCCTCCGGGAATCGAGCTCTATTATCAACAAACGCTTTCTTTTGTTTCGGTGGAAAAACAAGGTTACTGATCACGTGAGTAAAAACACTCTATAGCTTGTGTGCTTGTTAGGTTAATGTATGACGATTTGCATAAAATGGCGCAGCTGACCAAAATATCGCTAAAGCGCTCGTGAGTTATTCATTTTGAGACTTGGGCATTGGGCGTGCGTTATATATGCCTGGTTACAATAGACAACACAGACTTGCGCGGGAGCGAATTGTACATACTTCGTTGTTAAAGGAAACGATTTTTTCTACGACTTTTTCAGCTGTCGCATCGCCCGTTCAAAGGTGGCTACACTTGCGATTTTCATCGCGCGCTGGCGACGCGAGAAAATTTGAAAAATCGCATCACCGGGGCGAGCAAAAAGTCGCTCGTGTAGCCGCGGCTTTATACATGTCTGGTTACGATAGACAATACAGGCATGCGCGCGAGCAAATTGACATACTTGACAGCATTGGGCGTTCGTTATACATGCCCGGTTACGATAGACAACACAGGCTTTCGCGAGCAAATTGTACATATGCTGAAATTGCAGTCAGGAATTTGCATAATTACTAAAAGAAAAGTCAGTGTCCAACATTTCTTATAGTATATTGTACATACTTGACAGCATAGGGCGTGCGGTATACATGCCTGGTTACGATAGACAACACAGGCTCGTGCGCGAGCAAATTGTACATACTTGACAGCATAGGGCGTGCGTTATATATGCCTGGTTACGATAGACAACACAGACTTGAGCGGGAGCAAATTGTACATACTTCGTTGTTAAAGGCAAGATAGGGCGTGCGATTATTCAATTTTACGAGCGTGCGTAAGTTGTGCGTGCTTGGTTATCATTGACAACATAGGCTTCGCGAGCGTGCAAATTTTACGTACCGAGTTACCAATGACATCATAAGTCACGCACGCGTAAATGTTCGGCTACAACTAAGGCAAACTTATTTGTTTTAAACTCAACAATTTTAAGCAATTAATTTAAAATTACTTAGTGTCTTTGCTTAAGTTTGTGTATTTTTTCCATCAAATTTAAAATTGTTTAGAGGATCAATTGATAAAAAGTTAACACTTTTGAGATAAGAAATCAAACGTTATAACCATCATCATCGTCGTCGTCGTCTTCGTCATCATGATCATCGTCGTCGTCGTCGTCGTCATCATGATCATCGTCGTCGTTGCCGTCGTCATCATGATCATCGTCGTCGTTGCCGTCATCATCATGATCGTCGTCATCATCGTCGACGTCGTCGTTGTCGTCGTCTTCATCCTGGTAGATCAGATGTGGTCGACTCCTGCATTTCTTGCCGTTTGTGACTTCCCACGGTACAAATGTATGCCCAACCTTTTTCTCCGCCAGCAATCATTTAACGAAAGCCATCGAAAGGCGCGATTTTTTATATGCAACCATAGCAACAGTGATCTTTTTTCGTGTGAAGATATCATGTTTTCGTGCGAAAGCTCACTTGGTATTTCATTGGTGTTTATATAATAAACATCCTTGGAGACCCAAGGGCAGCTAGTCGGGACGATAGAATGTTCGTGGTGAAAGTTTACTACTAGAAGGGGAAGAGGACTTGGGCACTTGCTCTTACCGAACCAGTTCCTGAAGCGTTCGAATTGCCTGCTATTGATTGGCCACAAAAATGTTTTTGTGGCCAATCAGCGAAGACGAGCAGCCGAGTGGCTCTGATCTTTTCTTACCCGGAGTAGTTTTCTTCATCGATCGCCATAGTTCCGTAGCGCGTTCAACGGGCAAAGTTTTGTCGTTTCAAAAGTCGTGCGACGAACATGGAGATGTAAAAGGTAAGCCTGGCGTTGTGTACTAAACAAGTTAGCGAGCAAAGGTGCAGAAAGTGAAAGTCGTGCATCGCGTAGCGGCAATAAAAATTTACGATACCTTCGAAAGATCCGCCGTAAACATTTTCCGGAGAGTGTTTGTTGCTTGCAGCCGTGCTAAAGCTTGTAGTTCACGTTTTGTTCTGAAACTTTCCTCGGGGAACGCGCTATGCAACTATGGCGATCGATGAGGAAAACTACTTCGTGGAAGAAAAGATCAGAGTCACCCGGATGCTCCTCTTCGCTGATTAACCACAAAAATGTATCGTTATTTGAGTCCATACCTCTTTTCAAACTGTAGCGCCAGTTGCGATAAGCTTCGAAATGTGTCCGAGAGGAGACCCACTGGCATGGTGTGACTAGCTATTGACACTGTCGGTCGGTGGGGGGGGGAATACTCTTGTCTTGGAGACAGCCATATGAAACGAAGCCTCGTTTTAGCACTGTCCATCTTACCACCAAGCTCCTCGTGGTCATGTTTTGCCGTGACGGAAAATACGAATAAAGTGCACGAATTTCCGTCATGCGTGTCGGCTGAAGTCGCAAGCGCGAACTACGCGTCGTGTTTACGCGCGCGGTAATCCCATTCCCACGATACACATTCCCAATCGTCCGCTACACACGCTAAAAGCGAGGATTAAATAGGAGCCCTGATTCTTTTAGAAGAGTTTCAAAAGTTTTACTTAACAAGTTTTGAGGTTAGAAAAGTCCAAAATGAGCCTTAAAAGGTGTAACTTACTCCAAATAACTTTATCTGCTCTATAATTATATACAATCAAGGCTTGTGTGAATCATTGTTCGACCCTTGTAGCACGCCATTTTGAATTTCAGCGCTCAGTTCATTGATGACTGACATGTGATCAAATTTGTCAGGAGATCGATTGAATGTTTTGAGAATCTCTTCTCTGCTGTTGTTCTCTGAAGCATAGAACATCTGAACTTGATATGCCAGCCACTGCGCATCCAATACACTCTGCAAAAAAAATGAGAGGTTTAGGTCTGCAGTCCTTTATCGGTAGTCAATAGACCGTATTCGTATTCTCAGTATTGGACTCCTCTATTGCTTCGCGTTAGCTTCCATTGCAAGCTAGTTCCAGTCCAATACTGAGAATACGAATATGGTATATTACTGAAGGGAAGCATAGTATGTATATAAATTATGTGCAAAAATGATTCACTCACCAATTCATTGGTATCAACTTCTCCAACCATTAGAACTATGCCTATAAGACAACGCAACCAAAAAAAGACATTTTACAACACGATGGGCATGAGGTAGGGCGCCTTTGTCCGCAAGCAAATCGTATGTGAGCTATGACGTCCGATTTATTGTATCATGTTTTACGAGAGAAAGCTGAATGCTCTGCTTTTAGCTATCATCACATTGTCAACTCACAATTATTACTCCCCCAGTAATTCTCTCCCATGATTACTGATCTATTAGAGCAGTTTTCAAATGACTTCCGAAAGTGATTAAGCGATTGCAATTTCAACGCTTAGTGATTGGTTTAAAAATCTCGCGCCAGTTTATCAACAACCAATGAGAAGGAAACTTGCACGCGCGATTTTTCCCGCGCTTTGAGCAAGTCACATGGGAATTGCTACGAATTCGGATTGGTTCATTTCGCAGTTTGCACCTGCTGTGATTGGTCGAAGTAATTACTTTGGTCTTTGTTTTACGACACTCAATTGAGAATCACTCTATCATGGGCAAAACAATGACTTCATTTACGAACCTTTGCTTTCTCTGAGATCTGTAAAGTGTCTCATTGCCAATGACCAAGGAGCGTTCTCACCTCGCGTCTGTATATTACAAAAAAGGTAAAAAAGTAAGGTAAAGTGACCGCTTATGAGCCAGAAGGCCCATCAGGCCGGCGCTTATCTCCGGTTTCCGTAGCATGAAGCGACTATGAGTATTTCTACTCCCCCCTGGATGGGATGCTAGTCCATCGCAGGGTTACCCCCAGCATTACGCCGGTACCCATTTATACACCTGGGTGGAGAGAGGCACCGTGAGAGTAAAGTGTCTTGCCCAAGAACACATCACAATGTCCCCGGCAAGGCCCCGAACCCGGACCACTCGATCTGGAGTCGAGCGCACTAACTATGAGGCCACCGCGCCTCCCATAAAACAAAGGTACATAAAACAAAATTATTACCTCAAAAGAATAAAATCCTCTAGGACCAAAATTCTAATCAGAAGGTGCTCAAAGAACAGGCGCAATAAAAGGGGACCCTTTTGTTCAAATTCATTCAAGGAAGACCGATAATTAATTTTAATTTAATTTAATTTATTACATACATTTACTCCACTAAAAGAAAATTAACAGAACTGTTCAACAAAGAAAAAAACAGGTGTGGTGGAGGTGGAGACATCGAAAAGTCCGTAAACACCATTCTAGGGATGCTCCCATAGCTAATTTCTAATTAAGTATTTTCTAATAAACAATTCACTAATTAATTATTCCTAATAAAACTTAAAACACTACTTTCAAAAATTGAAGTACTTCTGGATTCCCTAATATGATTTATTAAAGTATTCCATTAGTTAACAATACGGTTAAAAAAAACTATATTTAAATGCATTAGTTCTACTATGATAAGGTACAAGAGCGGAGGGGTTGGCGCAGTGGTAAGATCTCTGCTTTCCAACCCTAAGGTCCCGGGTTCCATTCCCGGTTCTGCCGAGACTGGAATATTTGGCGACCTTCTTTCCCGCTAAAGTTCACTCCGCTCTCCATCCTTCCGAGGTCGGTAAAATGAGTACCAGCATGCATGGACTGCTTAGAAGCGGCTGCAATTTGCGCCTGTATATGCTTCCATTCCGTTGGGGATAAATTGATCATTGTAAAGCGCCTTTGAGACGTTAGTGATGGGGGCGCTATATAAATGCACCACTTTACTTTTTTTACTTTTAAGGTCTTGTGAGTCATTTCTCCTTAAATTCTATCCTATATTTTTGCCCTTACAAAAAAAGAGCTTATCTGATACATCTACATAATTCACGACGGAGATCAACAAACAGCAGCAAAGAGAGGGAACTCTCGACTTATTTCCAGGCACAATAAAGTGAACAGGGAATTTAAAACAACAACGACAGACATCATTTGATTACATAATAAGGACACATTGCGGTTAGAGGAGCTTTGTGTTTTATTGCCCAAATTATCACAAAGCTCTGTAAGCGTCCATAGAGGATGGACAAGTCATGCACAAGAATTTAGGGAATTGTGATAGTACTTAACAAAACTCCTGCAAGTAAACCCACCGAAGAGAGGAGACGATCTTTCTTAGCGAAATTGGACGAAGGACAGGACGGGTGTCTCTCGGGAAGAAAGAAAACGGCCTTTTTACAGTAGAGACGCATAATGCGTCTGGAAAACTTAAGGCAATTTCTTGTAATGCGTCACTGTATAAAGACGGGCGTCTTTCAAGTCTCATAGCGTCTTTCAAGACGCACGAAACAATTTAGTTAGTCCAGATTCATAATTCATCTCTCACCCGTCTTTAAACAGGACGAACTATAAAAGACGTATTAACATAAAGTGCCCAACGTCGTCCACGCGCATGATCCATCTCTGGTATAAAACGGCCGACGACTGGCGAAGAAGACGATGAAGAGGAAGACGACGACAAACCAAACGGCGAGACTCAACAAACAGTAAAGGACGCCAACCGGCATCCACGACCCGAACCAAACAACAGACGAATACCAGAATATCTGTGTGCAGAGGAGGTGGACAGGGAAGAGTGATTTGTAGACGACCTTACCACCCCTACCAGGACACGCGGAAGAAGGGAGGGGGGGGGGGGTTTGGGGAAAATTGAGACCTATTACTTGAAACTTCCTCCTCGAATACCAAGAAGGAAAAAGGCAAAAAGTCCCTTAAGGGGTAACGAACAGCGAAAAGCATCCATCTTCAGCATCCTTCGCCCGACTGTGCATTCAGACAGTGGATAGTACCTTCTGTGTAGAAGAAAGCTCAACTGTGCCATCACAAGCGAACAATGTGGACAAAGACAAAGAACTCCCGCGAAAAACACAGGAAGAAAGGAAAAAAGCACTGAGAGAAAAAGAAATAAACACAGAAAAGGAAGGATAAGGAAATTAGTGAAATACGTAGAAATAAAATGGAATTATCGTAGTGCCTTTTGTGTCTATGTTGTTTGTGTTATTGAATTGGCAGATGGCAGACATCCGAGTCAACGATCAGAACATGATGGAGGTAGTGCTCGACTTGGAGATGCCCATGTCGCCATTTGGGCCGAGTTCACCCAGTTCTCCAACACATTGACCGGCTGTGGACCACGATATTGAACCAGCACCAACGCAGCAGCAGCAGCCGCCAACACCAATCCAGCAGACAGTCCGAGCTACATCTACTATGGTGCAACCCCCCTTGGGAGGGACTCCACCCCAAACCTAGGGGGACGCAGAAATGATGATAACAGAAATAACCATCGAGGCAGACGTCAACATGACAACAGAGAAGATGTGCGACGACGATACGCTGGACAACAACACAATAGTCAATTTTACCACAATCGACTACAAAGACGCAGAAAGTGTTTCAATTGTGGTAGTATCGACCACCTAAAAACGGAGTGCCGTGCGCCACGCTGGAGGCTTCGCAAACGCACTAGGAATGTTACTTATATTTTTCAAGGCGAGATTAACCACCTTGTAATAAATCTTTAAATGTTACCAACAAACAGCCTGTACCCCATCTAAAGACACTAGGTAAGCTTGGAATAGACCTCTTTAAAGCTTGTACGTTTTGTTTTGCCATTCCAGACCACGTGATGTTACTCTAGAGAACAGCTTCTTTCAAATGTCGTCTTATGCACGTGCTTATGCAGGAATAATTTATGACAAAACAAAAGGAGAATTCCCTTGAGAACATCACGTGGTCTGAAGTGGGAAAACAAAACGTACAAGCTAAAGAGGGAAATTCCACAGGAAAATAATACACAGCCCAGTGGTTAGGGGTTAGGATGCTTGCCTCAGGACCCGGAGATTCCGGGTTCAAGACCTGTTCTGAACGCACCGATATTCTCGGTTGCTCTAGTTTGCCTCTGGCCAGCTGGGATTCTTTCATTAATGTTTCATTGGCCGTGAAAAGCCCCAACAGGGAGTGGTCAATTAAGTACGTAAGTATCTTGCATGCCCTCGGTCCCTATTAAAGGGAACATTTATGGAGGAACGGAACTTGTTCACAGCGGCAAATAGGTCAATTAAAAGCATGACGAGACTAGCCGACGATACCCCCAACACAATGCTGCCCAGTAAAGTGTTCTAGAAAACGTCACGGGGGAAAAGAAATCAACTCTAACACTCGAATCACGGTCAAGTCGCCCGAAACCCGAGCAATGTCAATGTCACCCGAACTTTATTGTCATGTCGTCCGAGACCGCGAGTTACATGTATGTCGCGCGGAAAGCTGATATCGATAAAGCTTCGGGCGGCACAACTCGGACTCTCGGGCGACACGACGATAATTTCGGGCGACTTGACCGGTTTCCTTAAAACTCTTTTGGTGGACTCTTCTTTACTCCGCGACTGTACGTAACTAACAACCATCAACAACTGGCTCCTAGAACAGTTACAGCACCTTTTTATACGTTTTGGTACCAACCTAGCCGTCATGCCCGTGTCAATCATGTGTGACGTGAACTCATGTCAATCATGTGTGACTCGTGACTCGTTTGACTGTTACATTTTTTGCCTCATTAGCATATGCACATCGTTTTCTTCTAATATCTATCAGCCAAAAAATTAAGTGCTGAATATTGAAAGTGCATTGCATAATGAGCTATCTCTGAAACTTTGAGCGCAATTTGCCGGACAATCTCTGAGTAATGACACTCAAAATTTTACAAACAATGTATGGGCTCAGTACCGCTTTTGCCACCCTGGGCCCGGTTGTTCAAACGCCGATTAACGCTAATCCCAGATTAAAAATTAACCAAGGAGTTTATTTCTCTACTACTAAATGTTGTTCAAAGCTGATATTCAGCAAAACTATACATTAGAAGAAGTCAATCTTGAAAAACAAAAATAAGCAAAAGATACTTTCATCAAAAAGTTGAAAACATCAGACAAAAGTTTAAGTTAATCCTGGATTAAGTTAATCGGCTTTCGAACAACGAACAAATGACTCACTCGTTGTCAAAGGTAAAAGGCTTAAAACTGGAAAATTAACTAAGGTTATCACGCTCTTTTACCTTTTGAAGTCAATATTGTGAATAGCATGACGCCTTCTGTCACCAATCTCATATGTTAATGAGCCAATTCGCCTGTACGTATACGTACGGGCCTTACACCATAAATTACCGAGAATACGTGTCAACAAATGCCTATTGTAATTAAAAATACTAAACAACAGTACCAATTGTACCGCTAAAAACTCGAATAAACCTTCACACGGAATTCTTGTCGGCACGCCAGAGGAACCGAACCAATAATTATAAACAGTTTATTCTTAACCAAAAAAACCGAGTTGTCTGCAATACCAGACACTAGGCACCTGTTCCATACTAAATTAACGACAGGAGAAACTGTCTATTAGTCATGGCTCGCTGCTCTTTGGTATTGTAAGCAGCTTATATATATATTTTTTTGAAGTCTAAGTCATTGTTTCAATAATTTAGTCTTCTGTTTTTGGCCAGCGAGCCAATCACATTATAAGTTACGAGAGCTGCTACTGTACATCACCCATGAAATGATAACTCGAAAATTGCGTTTGCTAATCCGATGTTAATGATAAGATACATTTCATGCAGTTCTGGATGAAGAATGCAAAACTAAGGAATACATTAACTAGTTGTCGAACATACAGGAAGTCAGTCTGAGACTGATTGTAGTATTCTGACCTGATAGTGAAGGAGAGATGTGAAATAGCATTTGTGATCTTGAAATTCAGCGTACATGAATTCATAACCTTGTTCTCTGGGAAGAGGATAAATAAACTGTCGAAAAAAGAGTAAAGTATGAATTTGGAACAAGCTTCTTCAAACCACCAATCTACGGCTCATTTTTGCAACAACTAGGACAAGAAATGGCCAGATCTCAAGTAAGATTCTAAATTAATAAGAGCAGAGTTAACTGAAATTATTAATTTAAATTTTCAACCTCGGTTAATGCATTTCTCGTGCTCTGATCGGTTTACTCAATCTCGGTTATCAGCTTTTATTAAATTCTCAACCTCGGATAATGCAATTCTCGTGCTCTGATTGGTTCACTCAATCTCGGTTATCAGCTCATATACCTTACTTTGACCTTATATGGTAAATGATTGCGCTTAGCGTTGCTAAACTAAAAACGTTTACGCCAGAAAGCGAAATTTCTGTCGGTATAAAGCAAAAGAAAAAGGTTTTTGTGGAAAGTTTGGATCACTTTCGAAGCTTCGAGATACGCGAAAAGGTAAGAAATGTTTTTGTGATGAGCCTGCGTCTGTCTGACCACGAGGTATTACATGTACACAACATCGCATCTTCATCAACTTTTTTCGATTTCGCTAGGTTTTTCTCGCTCGTATTTCGTACTTCTAAACTTTTGGAGTTTAAGGAATTTAATAAAACAATTATTCCGTTCGCGCTTGTTGGATATGAGAGTGGTTATAGCCAACTCGGCGCTACGCGCCTCGTTGGCTATTTACCATCTCATATCCAACGCGCGCTCATGGAATAATTGTTAAATATACCTTACTTTGACCTTATATGGCAAATGATTGCGCTAAGCGTTGCAAAGTTAAAATTATTTTCGCCGGAAAGCGAAATTTCTCTCTGAATAAAGCAAAACAAAACAAAAAAAAAAGATTTTGTGGAAAGTTTGGAACAATTCCGACGTTCAGAAGTACGCGAAAAGGTAAGAAATGTTTTGTGATGAGCCTGCGTCTGTCTGACCAGCACGTATTTCACAACATCGCATTTTCGTCAAGTTCTTTCGATTTCGCTCGGGTTTTCTCGCGTTTTTCGCTCGTATTTCGAACTTCCAAACTTTTGGAGTTTAAGGAATTTAGTAAAACAATTATTGCATTCGCGCTTGTTGGATATGAGACTGGTTATATCCAACTCGGCGCTACGAGCCTCGCTGGCTATTTACCATCTCATATTCAACGCGCGCCCATGGAATAAATATTGTTAATTATTTTGTTCAAAATCAGACGAGTCTTTAGGAACCTCCTATTAATTTTGAGAACTTGCGAAAAGTCACAAGTATCAATTCACTACGCATTTTGTGAGATATCACATCTTTCTGTTAACTTTCAAATTAACAAGTAGATTCCATGCGGCCATGCGTCTGTTCAGTAATACCGGTAGAGCACAGATGACGTCAAACTATAGTGATGTCAAAAAAACAAAGTGGCAGCCAAGTGTGTTAAGTCATCTTCATGTATGTTTACATACCAGAGGAAATTTCAGAAATCTCTCCTCCATAATGTTATAAACATCACTCTGAAAAAGAAAAAAATGAAAACATAAATCAGGGTCGTAACGAGGTATACGGGATCAGGGATCAAAGGCCTGAAAAGGGCCGGGATCAGGGATCACAACGCGCGGGATCGGGATCAGCACTATTTTTCAAGGGATTAGGGATCAAATTTTTGCGGGATCAGGGATCAAAAATTTGGGTAAACATATGGGATCAGTTACGAAAAAATATACCTCGTTACGACCCTGATAAAACCAGAGAAGCATTAATAAATGGCGTTAAAATAATCCTGATAGAAAATAGCACGAATGCATTAAATTTGAGTTTACTGTCATGACATGGCGTAAAATAACCTGCCAATAAAAAAATGATAAGGATGGTAATTGCTTTGATGAACCACACAATGTTTTTTAAGTTCATTTTTTTAATAAAGACAATACATGTTTCGGATGGGGCATCATCCATCGTCAGTTGGACAGTGAGAAATTTATTTATTTACTCAAATTCAATTACACAGAATGATGATCAAAACAAACAAAACAAAAACAAAGTATTAAATATATTTACAAGTACAAAAAGGAGATATCGGAGTAATTAGGCCAGTTTATACAGAATTCTAGATTTCCTCAGAGATGTTCGTGGATGTGAGTGGCGAAGTGTCTGTTGGTTTCACCAACATGACAGGCACTACAGCCTGCACATGAAAACTTATAAATGACTCACGATTGTAAATCCGTAGGGAAAAACCCATGTGCAGGCTGTAGTGCCTGTTATTTTGGTGAAACCAACTGACACTTCACCACTTGCATTCGCGAACATCTCTCTTCTGACAAACATTCCCACATCTTTAAACACCTGAGAAGTTCTGAAAATTGTCACTCCCGTTGATCAGAAGATTGTTTCAAAATTCTCCGGTCTGCGTCCACAAGCGTCCAATTGAAAATCAAGGAAGCCATGCACATCCTTTGGGAGCAGCCGTCTTTATATTCCCAGGTCAAACATCTTCATTTATCCCTTTCATACTAACAATTAATTAATCTCCTTTCTTAGCTTAAATAGTTTTACTCTTTTTTTTTTGGTTCGCACCTTCATCCTTAATTATCCTCGTTAACATCTCACTTCGTTATACTATTTATTGCACATTTTCATTTTATTTCTCACTGTACAACTGACAATGGATGATGTCTCATCTGAAACATGTATTGTCTTTCTTAAAAATGGACTTCAAAAATATTGTGTGGTTCATCAAAGCAATATCCTATTAATTTTCATGCAGCTACAAAGCATAATAATAATAATAATAATAATGATAATATGTAAAATATTTTATTCCCTTTTAAAAACAGAAAAATACGTACATAACTTACAGAAATATTAAAAAGTAAGAATTGGAAGCACAATACAACATTCAAAATTATTATAAATCATAAGAATGCAATCACCATGTCAATAACAATTTCCAAAATACATATTCCTTGTGGCTCAGATGTGATCAAAAAGCTCTTACAGGCAGTACAGTATTTTAGAATTAAAGACATGGAAAAAGAAAATTTCAAGTTAAAAGAATAATAATATTTATAATAATAATAATGATGATGATGATGATGATGATGATATTATTATTATTGCTATTATTATTAATATTCATAACATTACATACTGGAATTGCAGCACTGATACAGTCCTTTTCTCTGTGATACTCTCGCCATATCTAAGATTAGGGGAAAAAAAAATATCCTTTCACATTTCCAGCCTAAACTTAGAGATGTCTCATCAGGTTGTTGGTTCTAAGGCCTGACCAAACCAATAGCAAGTGTCTGTCTTAAAGTTTGAAGAATTCTGTGGAAGAATCCAAAATCTACTTACAAATTAAAGAGAACTATTACTCTTTGTAAATAAATTGGCACAGAGTGCCTGATATTGGGAATGTGATCTGGCCTTGTAAAGAGCACTTAAGCCTTTCATTCTCATGATTTAAATGTTGATTCTCCTAAGTAGTACCATGGATTTCTTTGTTGGGTAGTCACAAGAATTTGGTGTTATATTAAGTTCACACCTCTTAAGCTGATAATATTCTTCATTCTCAATACCTGTCTGACCGATGATTCATTGAAATTGTGATGAAGATTTACGTACCGATAACTCCCGAGAGTCAAAGGGTTTTTAATTTATTTAAAGCTGACTCTGTTGGGTGTTCCGTGGATGGTTGTTGTAGCCAACTTGTCACAATAATAATTATGGAAATTGCTGATACACTAGCTGCTATCGATCCTACCTGCCTGATTTCTTCTGCACTTTTATTAGCAATCTTATCCAAATGCATGATAGAGCTGAGAGTCTATGGAAGGAATAACCACAACGCATGTCAATGTCCTTTGACCCGCTGAGCCCTGTGAGTGACACTTAAAAGATACTCTGTCTAATGCCAGATGATTTTAATCGTCAACTGAAGGCATCCTAGGGTGTTTGAGGTGTCAATGGCTTAAATTTTTAACAAGTCAACATGCCAGCTGAGACTGATGTCTATGTATAAAACAATTTCATAATTCACTGTCAACAATCGTTGCAGCACGTTTGATCGACGGTTTGAAAGAGATGAGTTAGGAAGACAATCTGTAAGGTTTATTACCCCTAAATATCTGGACACAAGTGGCCTTATGTTTATGTTGAGGGGAGGGTTTTGTAATAAGAAAGCAATAAGAAAACAACGGGGGAAGGAAATAGCAAAAGAAGAGGTGTTGCGCTGATCTTCGTGATCATTCTAGATTCATGCAAATAATAAATACATTTGCAAACAGAGCGCAGCTCATACAGTGTATCTGGCGATCTTTAATGTGTGTGTGTGACTGACTCATTCAGGGCTTTCAATAAATTCTAAGTTGATTGGTACACGATTTTGAGTTTACTTACTGTAGTAGGCACTGGGAACCATTAGTGATCATGAGGTGACAAAGCTCTTTTATTTAACTTGTCACACTACATTAGACTTCAGTTATGTTCAAGTTACCAAGCAACTATACATAACGAACAAATATTTATAAATTACTGCAATGAAGTGACCACTGGCTTATTCAGGGACTGTTACATGTATGTACCTTTTCCCCATACACTGATGTTTCTCCTTTGGATGATAAAGGCTTGTTTCCAAGGAGCAATTTCTGAAAGTACAATCACCAGAAATAAAATGCAAATTTAATTTATAGAGAAGATAGTCATAAAATTGTAGAAATCATTATCCACTTGGTTTAACCCGCTGACTCCCCCCGCAGGTTAACCCATAACTTTACCTACAGTAAACCAAAAACATTTTAATGTTTTCATCGCAAAACTCTTTGAAAATCACCTCAGCTGCTTTTTGCTGTATTTTCTTTTTGAACCTTTCAGCTTCTACCTGAGCTTTTGTATCCAAACGGAACTTCTCCTCTGCAGTCTTTTCTTCCCTGTGCAATGGTGTAAATAGTGAAAAAAGAAAGGATTATTCTCGGAATCACACGAAGTAAATGGATGACAGACCAGTATGCTTACACTGTGCAATTCTTTCTCTGTCCACTGAAAGTGGATGTCAGAGTACAAAATGATGTACTAGTACCTCAGCCAGCAACTATTAGCTCTTAGATTTTCCATAATTAAATATTTGACCTTCACTGTGTAACATACCAACTATGGAATCTTATGAGATAAAGCTTACTGTGTCTTGCACAGCCTGAAGTTGATCATGAACAATTTTGTATGCAAGGCAGGAGCTGCAGAGTGCTATAGCCACTCCTGTCTTTTCTTACAGGGTTGTTTTTGGCTTGATTGAAGACTTAATAATTTACACTACTTGTACATATACCAAGACCTTACACCTTACCCCCCCCCCCCCAAAAAAAAAAAAAAAAAAAAAAAAGACATACTCCGCAGACCCTGCGAGGGCCAACTGCACAAAGCAAAGGTGCTGGATCCTGGTGGATCTAACCAGCAAATTTATATTGCAGACTCTAATAATAAAGCAAGGCTGGCTGAGGCTAATATAACGGATAGGAAAAAAAAATTAGCCTCAGCCATACAGCCAGCTTTGCTCTATTATTGGCCGTTTTGCTGGGCCAAAAAAGTGGCTGCAATAAGGAGGTGACCGTATTACCGAGGTGGCTGTAACGCGGCGTTCCACTGTAGTTTCAATTTTGCCTGCAGCCATTAATCATGTTTGCAGCTTCAGTTATTCAACCAGTTACTGCTCTGGGTGTTGGTCATTAACCCATTCTGATGCAGTGATTGACAGCAGTTAACAAATATGAAGGTTGATTGAACTGAAGAGTCTTCAGGCTAATCAAAGTGGCATCAGTTAACCCTTGAAGTGGCTCCCATTGACAACTGAAATCGTCTGGATTTAGACAGAGTAAAAGCTACAAGTGTCACTCTTCGAAGGGGAAAAGTTAACTGAGGCAACACCTCAAAAGTGTGCTAATTGGCTGAGATTTGAACTTGCTTACCTGCTTGTCGAAAGTGATTGTACCTGTGAACACCAAGCACTGTGCTTAAACTTCAATATTCTTTAACCCACTGATACTTGCACTGCCTCCACTGACGAGTAAATCTATCAAGACTCACTCCTAGGGGTCAGTAGAGAGCTTTAGATACTAGAACAAGAACGACTATGTGTACGAGATTTTCTCATAGAACAACAGTGAGCGCATGCAACCAGCGTCATTTTGGTGGGAAAAACGTAATATTGTTGTCATTTTACTGCGAGGTTTTGCAAAAAATGTCATCGTGTCAAAAAAAGTCACCAACACGGTAGCAGTTTTGGCATTTTTCAATCAGGAAAAGGCTCAGTTACCAGCGATAAAAATAACTGAGCAACCAATGCTGCTAACAAAGGGTAAGATTAATCATCCAGGTTATAAATTTCTCAGTATTTTTGCTTAAAACAGGCACTCAAATCTCGTACTCGTTCTCGTCCTAGAATCTAAAGGTCCCTAATAGGTTAAAGGGGACAGAGCTTTTGAGTAGATAATTTTACAGGGTGCAGTTATTACTGCAACCTCAAATACACTATCACTTGCACAGCACACGAAAGAAATAATGCTTTTGACAGCAACCTCATGGTCATCAATATTCTTGTGTACGGTTACTACTGCAATTAACCAGCTACAAGTCCAAATGAATCTTGGTATTAATATAATTAAGTTCGTACATGTTTGTAACTCTACAGTTGTATGTGGCAAAGAGAAGCCTTTAAGAGGACGTTTGCGAAGTGAATTAATCCCGATTGAAGAATTACCGATCGATGCAAACAATATTTTACGTGACAAATGGGTTGAGCCAGAGAGAAAGTGGTTGGGCATGACATTGTGTACAGGTACTCAAAGGTTTAATGCAAGTGTATGTCGCACTAAGCCACGTCCAGTTGAGCCCACTTGACTGAGGTTAGCCTTGTTTGAATATCGGTAGTTTACTAATATCAGTTTTTTCCCTTAATCATCTTTTCTTCGTTACTTAAAACAGAAAGCTTCAACAATCTCAACTTACAATCTCCCTTCCTTTATCTCGTTCCTGACTACTTTTATTCTCTCAGCATATTTCTCGTAAAAAGGATTCGATTCTATGCCATCAGTCGAGAAAAAGACAGGTCTAGATGACGATAACAGCCTGGTAATTGATTTAGCTGAAATCTGAACCGGTAACCTTTGAAAATAATTGCCTTTCGCAAACTTTGAGACGAGCGAACGCACTCTCATCGTAGCCGCCATGTTCAATATGTTTTTGAGACCCAGGTTCTTCTCTGCTGTTTTAACCAAGGTTGGTCCAAGAGGGTTGGGCGATAAGAACGAAATATTTGTTCAATTGATCCCGCTAAATTCAAATAATCGGTCATAAATTTCTCAGCACTCAAACAAGCAGCTGAAAGAAACAGTTTCGTCCAATGTCGTGTGTCTTATGCATTCAGAGACACCGTTTAGAGTATCGTATAAACGTGCTTTGCGAGGTCAAAACTTTCTTTCAGGAGTACCAGACGAACCGCCCTTCTTCCTTTTTTCCCTGGCTGGCATTCCATCGCATCAACCCTGGTTGCTGGTTGTGTGGGATTTAATTTTGCTGGTTGGCTGAGCACCATTAAATTTCACTGCTTGCTGCGAAAATTTCCCTGAATTCTCGCCAAAAATAAATTTTATGGTTAATTGTTAACTGAAAAGTAGCATTACTGACGGCAGGTACAAAACGCAGGTCACAGGGCACAGGGCACAAGACACAGGTCACAGGTCATTGTTTTACCTATACAGAAAGTATCCTAAACATTCATAAAAGCTAACCTTAGGCCTAAAAACTTTTCTTTAGGCCTAAAATTAGCTTTTATGAATGTTTAGGATACTTTTCTTTAGGCCTAATTAGGCCTAATTGGGCCTAAGCTTAGCTTTTATGAATGTTTAGGATACTTTCTGTATAGGTTAAATAATGACCTGTGACCTGTGCCCTGTGCCCTGTGACCTGTGTTTTGTACCTGCCGGATTACTGAAGTAGGGGTGGTCTTGCCCCTGAAATGATGGTTGTACGTTCGTGAACGTGGTAGTCTGTGTGGCAGACGTATTTCCGGTTACACAGGTTATGCACGTGGTGCCTTAGTTGTCTTTTGTGAATGCCAGTTAATTTTTTAACATAATACAGCTCGCTGTGTTGTCATTTTGCTGTATGCTTTGTTTATCTGTCATTGAGAGCGGTAACAGATCGTTGCCCATACACGTGGTTCTGTCCGCACTGTGTAGAGTTGGTGTATTACCGTGGAGATATTTTGATTCTTTGGGTTGCAGGCTTGCTCCACTTTCGTTGAACGTTTGGTAAGTGTTATTAGCAATGTTTTACGCTTACTTCTTGAAGCATTTGGTAAGAAATCACAAAGTCAGGGGCACCCAACGTCAATTTTCGGAAAATATCTGTTCGGAAGACGATTTGAGATCTAGAATTTTCGGAACATTTGTTGTAAAATTTCTTGCTTGCCTTCCTGTCCTAGGATTTTTAACGGATTTTTACCCTAAAAAGGTCACCTAGAATTTTCGGGAGCCTTCTTTCCGGCTGAAATTTTCGAAGAGGTAAGTTTTGATCCCTATAGTTTTCGGATCACTAGACTTTCAGCTAGGAAATCCGAATGGATGAAAATTTTTAGGGCATAAAAATATGCCTATATCTACCGTTTAAATACGAAAATACGTAACATTGCTATGTTTAAGTGCTTTTGAACTATATTTTCGTTGGTTGCCCCTGACAAAGTCAATTTCTCTTCTCATTCCTTCCGTTGTAGAGGCACTTTACTGAAAATTAGTGGCGTGGGTGTTCGATTCTTCCGGCTCTAGTGTACTAGACATTGCAGGTAAGGACGACTGTTCCCTAACTTTTGTTACTGAAGTCATTAGGGAGCTTACGAAACGAGGACGACGACGGCTACGAGGACTTCATTAAAAATACGAGTTCGCGTTATTCATATCGCTACGAAACTATTTCACGTCGTTTCGCGTTAAAAATGTGTAGTAACTGTTGAGGAATTAAACTGGTATGAGTGGGTTGGAAGCCTAGAGAGAGAACTGAAAATTCATCGTCATGTGCTAACGTCCTCCACAGAACCTTGAATTTGGTCATTTCACGTCGTCATTTAGGAGATGACCGCAGAGAAATGTACCAAAATGTAAAACGCACGTGCAGAGCGTGCAGAGCCATTGTTTTTTCTCACTAAACCTATTGTTTTGTAGCGTCGTCGTTGCCGTCGGCGTCGTCGTTTCGTAAGCTCCCTAGTGTCGAGAGTATGCGCTTAACTTCAAATAGGCTGAATTGTCATCGAAGCTGGGGCGCAGCCGAAGGTGTTAAAAAAATGTAGCATTGAAACCTTAAAAAACGTGGAAAGTGCGGTCAGTTAATGCATTTTGAGAAGTTTGTAATCACTGGTACTAAATCTTAGGGGGACTTACACCGAAAAACTTGGTCTGAACGTGGCAAAAAAGTTTGGTCTGATCGCTGCCAAAAGATAAGGGACCGATGATCGTCCCGGCTATTTTCGGAAATTTGATTGATGAAAGCCGAAACGCAGTTGGGCGCCTAGCTTTGCACGTGAAGAGGAGATTCCGCAAAATTATGAAATTGCAGTAAGACAACGAGAGAGTAGAGACGGAATGGCAAAAAGCAACATGACACAAAGGCGACAAAGCAATTATCAACTGAAACATGCTCACACATTCATTGTGGTGAGAGTCAGAGAGCACACAGATACGACTGATTGTTGAGTTCATCATGACTAGTACTCGTTTTACACTATTATAGACATTACAGGCAAGTTTGTTTATACTTAAGGCTCAGGACGCAGAAACAGCGAAAAATGGTTGTTTGGGTTGAGTAACTTTCCTGG
>NC_090893.1:3425786-3430786 GCF_036669925.1 Montipora capricornis | reverse complement strand
CTGATGCCTGGTTTCCACATGATCTGCAACGGTCTGCCACGATCGGAAGCTGTTGTCTGCGTCGCCTTATCGCAGACGATCGTAAAACACAGGAGGCAAATGTTTCCATTTAAATCTGAAGCGATCGCAGAGAAGCGCACCACTGATCCTCTGCGGAGCGAGGAGAAAAAGGAGTGCACTTACTTCAAGTCTGATTGGACGTGTTTCAAGGCGAAAAACAGCGTATTGCCGATAGAACACATATCATCATGGCTCAGACACACGTTTCCATTAACAATTGTCTTAGTCGGAAGCATCGTAGTGGTCGGGAAAGTAGAACCAGATTCAGCTTTCCGCTCACCCAGACCGTGTGCCGCAGATGCCGGGGACATATCGGCGATCTAAACCGATCGCGGAGCGTTGCAGATCATATGGAAACCAGGCTTGAATGAACTACGGGAAAGAACTTGTAATCGTTCGTCGTTTTCAGAGTAAAACAACGTATCTTTTAGCCAAGAAACTTCCGTCTTTGGTTTTTAAATTTTGTTGTAATCTTTAACTGAATATTTACATTTCATCTGCCGGGTTTCTGAGAAACGTATCTATTTTGACTTCCTGGTGAACTATTTACACAATCATCAGGTTGAACGGCCATGCAATTGAAAGTCTAGACATTCATGAAATGCAAAAACAGACTTGCGAATTATCGCAATCACAATGTTGACAAGCACAAAAGCAAAAGAAATGGTTAATAAATATGAAGTTTTTTTACTATCTCAATGTTTTCGTCGTGATAAAGGAACTATGTCACGCGAATGATGTAATTTCAGGACACTCAAAATTCGCAAAAAGCATGAGTAATGTAAACAATCTTCGCATTGGTATCGTAGCAATAAATTGGATTACCCAGCAAGTTAAAGAAATATTGTTTACTTTTCAAACAAACTTCATTATACACTGTAATGACAAAACAGATATTTTTCTAAGGTTAAAAACTTGGCTACCCATTAGGCCCTGTTTACACTCGGATAGGGTTAGCCTAGCGCCAGGGTAACCCTAACTGCCTTGTAAACACGTCGATGAAAAAAAAGAGAAAATGTGTGAGTGCTAGGGTAACCCTAGCACTAGGGTTACACTCCCTCCTTGTAAACAGGGCTTAATCCTGCTTGTAAACAGGGCCTTAACCATTTGTCAGAGAGAAAAAACTCCTGTTTCCTCGCGTATCACATTTCAACGCACGTAAGCAAATTTGTTAAGCTCGAATATTACACAGCATGATGAATTCATAAAGGCTACCTTTTCCAGCGAAACATGTATTGAAACAAACAACATATTTGCTATTAGAGCCAAGAAACCCTTTTTATTTCATTGCGTGCGTGAAGACATGCAAGAAACCCAATCGTGTCAAATTACCATACGCAAATGAAATAAATTTCAGGATCAAACCCTTTCCTGAAGAACCTTTTCCTTGAATAATGAAGCACAAAATAGACGACAAGCTTTCTTTCAAATAATTCTTGGCTGTCACATTTCCAATTATTTTTTTACCTGAAGACTGTGCAGAGTTGAGTACAAATAAATACAAATAGACAGACAACAGAGATCACAGATCCACTGTCTTTGTTAAACCCATAAGTTACCAGAGAATTTTCAATTTGGTTTCGGTGTTGTACATAACATCACACTTCGTAAAACACTAGAAATACAGCTCACTTTGATTACTGCTTGACGAGCGAAAGATTGTTGTCGAAGTCCATTACTCGTTGCTTTATTTATTTTTCACCGCCTTTCTTGTTTATCCAATTGACGTTCCATTCTTCAGCTCCATAAGGGTACATTTTATTTAAAGATCCACCAAAACGCCATTTGCGTTCCAATGGCTTCGACGCCATTGCAGGGTAATTAAATATTCCACTGTGTCCACCTGGGAAATCTACACATTTCCACTAACCCTGAAACCTATAAAAAATACGCCTAGATCTCTCTACCCACAAAGAAACCAATTAGCAGTGGAGTGTCAGGAAAGACTTTGCCACCCATTTTCCGACTGGTTTGCCATTCTGGCAAACCGAGTAAAACAACAACACAATGCCTCTATCTATTCTCCAAACTAAAAGCAATGCCATGCTCAATGCAAGAAATCGCAATGCAAGGGTAAGCCTTGCGCAAGAACTTGTGATTGGCTAGCTCGCGTACCTGTTAAGCCTAGTTTTCATATGTCGGCAAAATCCCAGACCATCGGGGATTTCGCAGTTTCCGGACCGTCCCAGATTTTGCCGACATATCGCAAAATCGCCAGATGCTTGTCCTAGATTCTCCCGATAGTGACTTTGGCGGAAAATGGAAAGTGCGCCAAAAATTGAAACATGTTATTTAGAGGATTGGTAACGAGCTAAAATCCATCGCCGACGTCCCTGAAAGTACAAATTTGAGTTTTCATATGTGGGGAATGATCGCCGACGAACGCAAAAATCTGGTACACGTCGGGAAAATAGAATCGCTTTTTATCTTCCCGATTCGAGTTCGTCCCCGACCATCCCAGATTATCGGGGATGTCTACGATTTATGATTTTCATTAGTCGGCAAAATCTGGGATGGTCGGGAAACTGCGAAATCCCCGATCGTCTCGGATTTTCCCGACAGATGAAAACTAGGCTTTACGGAACCAACCCTGTTTCATATTTACCTCGCCGGAAACGTGCCGGAAACGCGCAGTTGTTGCGCGAGAATCGACAAAAAAAATGTCTCTCAGTTTAGCCTCGGGAACAATTTACTGAAGTATATGTTTCGAAATTTGAGCATGACCAAAACTTTTGTGGTTTCAAAGCCCACATATCTCATTTAGGCCACGCTAAAAACGCTGGACTTGAATTTTTGACAGTCCATTCAAGAGAAATACAGTTTTTGCACAGTACTGACGGAAACGATTTCGCAATTTAAACTTCCCTGCGGAGACAAGATTGCGTAGGAAGCACTGTTGTTCTTCCTCTCTGCAGTCAATAAAATGTTTCAGAACAACTGACATGAGTTAACGGTAACCGCGGATGCAAGCCGATATCTTTTGAGTCGATGGTTGCAGGCAGCAATTAATGTTTTGGTTAAATTTGTGTTTTACTACGAAAAACAGCGTGTTGTAAACCAAACTTATGTGATTAGAGTGTAATGGCCACGGCCAACGTTTGCGAAAACGTAATCCTTCCTTGTGTTGTAAAACAAGTCGAGTGTGACCATTTAATAATTGAGCGATTTTGACGTTCATCCAGTCACGTACGATGCACATGCATCGTACGCTCAAGCATCTGCAATTCTTCAATCCTTTTTTACCGAAATTGTTGTGGCAGTTTTAACACTTCGTGTCTTTTGAAATCAATATTTTACTGGTTCTTTGAATAACTCAGGTGCTGGGAAAACTACCAGAGCGTATAAACATTCTAATGATATTTTGTTGACCTTCATTGGTCATGCTAATTGTTCTGTATTTTCTTTCGTTGACGAAATAGCTATCGTACAGTTCACCAAATCTTTGTGTTGAAGTATGGATGATGAGAATGACAATTCCCTCACTTCAGGTAAGTTTGTAATCGAATTGGGTGGGAGATGGTCGACAGCTTGTCTCAAATATGACTCAAGCGAATTATAATCATGCATTGAACGAGACTTCGACTTGATTGATGAATTCTTCTCAAGCAAAGCAATGGTACTCCCGTTGGTCAACCGGAGGACATTGAAAGATTTCCCCTGATTTAAATATTCAGCTCCTTGTGTGTGTGTATCAAAGGAAATGTGTGTTGTCAACGTAAATGGACGAATTAAATGATATTAGAATTTATGAAACTAGAGTGGACATGAAAATATTTCGCTTGAACTGGGGATAAATACATGTACAACATTACTAAAACTCGCATTACGTCCCAAGCTTGCTAGACAACTCGTTTGGTAGACGTCGGAATCGCACGCTCGTGGATTCGAATTCCGTTCAACCAGGATTTTTCATGCTTCTTTCGCAGCTGCGATGTGCTTTCTACCTTTAATTTCATGTAAACCGGATGAAAGATATAGTTACAAGTACCGTATTGAATTTACTCTTGGCTTGTAAACTTCATCTCGTTACTTTTTTCATCTAGCGTTTATTGTATATCTATAAGATTTTTTCTTTTAACAACTCGCTGTTTAAAACAGCGAGTTGTTTTGTAGGTCTCTCATTAAGGGACACTTCAAGAGTTCTTGAACTACTTTAAGAACTTCACTGATTGACACATTTTTTATTTGCTAGCGAAACTACATATTCTAATTATCTGACGTGGAAGGATACTTGATTTTTTCTTCGGGAAGTCGATGGTACCTCTTAAGTTTTTATCTTCGAACTGACGATATCAATGTTGATACTTATTACCTAAAAAAAGAAGATGAGAGAGTTTAACATTACTTGTCACGTTAACTCGATTTTCTTTTCCTGGTGATCTGAATCCGGTTGCAACATTATCAGCGTTATTGGGCTTATTTTAAGATTTAACGAGATTTCAGCCCTTTTAACACAATTGCTGAACGGGCTTCAAAAGTTTCCTTCCGAAGGTAGCTAATTTTGTCACGCAACTCGTGACAAAGTTCGCGTGACAAAATATAATTCACGTGGCTCGTGAAATACAAGGTTTCTAGGCAAGTTAATTTTAACTTTCTAGCTATATATTTACATAGTTTTTAGTTTTTATTTATCTAGTTTTTATTGTAGGTTTTTAGCTCATTTTGCATTATTATATTTCTTAGTTTTTAATCATTGTAATGCGCAGGTGATCATTTATATTCATGTAACCTGCGCAATATAAATTATTATTATTGTTATTGTTATTATTATTATTATTATTATTATTATTATAATTATTATTATTATTATTATTATTATTATTATTATTATTATAATAATAATTATTATTATTATTATTATTACGGACTTGGATACATAAAGATCTGGGAATCGTAGATTAAGTCAAAGTGCGCTTTGTTTTGCCTGGAAAATAATAAAT
>NC_090893.1:3403286-3415786 GCF_036669925.1 Montipora capricornis | reverse complement strand
TTGGTGATTTCGCGTTGTTGTTTGAGGAATATGGAAAAGAAATGCACGGAAATTCGTGCACGTATTTCGGAAATATGAACTAGGAGTTGAAAAAAACTATTGTGAATGGAAGAATTCATCACCTTGTCTTTATTTATCACAACTGAAGCTGGTATATTGAAATCACTTGCCACTGACTTTGGCGTTTTGCACGGTGAAAACATAATTTTTATTTTATTTACCGTATGGGTCAGTCACTCAGTGATGAGCATTTTTCACCGAGCAACGCACTAGCATATACATAACTCTAACAGGTTTGGCAAGGTGACCAAATAACTGCTAATTTCAAGTACTTTGGAGATGAAACTTCCATACAGCTTAGCTAAGAATTTTGGCAATTATAGTAGAGTAGGATACTTTCAATCGTGACCTCTTCTTTGACTCATTTCCATGTGGCTTGAAGACGCCTTTGAAAAATTTGACAAGAACAAAGACGGCTCATTAGGACTCAAAGAAATTCAAAGATTATTGGAAGGTTTAAACGTCAAGATGAGTCCCGCACAGGTGAAGAAGAAATTTAAGGTGAGGAAAGTGGTGAGGCTTGCGATTTCCTTCGAAGGGAACACATGAACTGGGTGACTTCACAGCTCAGGCAGCGTTTTCACGAACGCGGTTACTAATGAAACTGCATCGATTTCGATGCGGTTACACCTTCCGTTTACACGACATCGATCGAGACTGTTATCGAAACCGTGTCGATTTGAAACCGGTGCCAGAAGTGGAGCGTTTTCTAAACGATGCAGTTTCATCTGTCGTGTAAACACCGAAACCTGCATCGATTTGAATACGATTACTATTTTGGCGCGAAATAGGCCATTTCCGAATTCAAGTCTACCTCCTCTTCAAAGCGAGTCTAAGTGCTAAGTTTTTGTAACGGTAATTAGTTCTACTTTACATATGAATGAAAACTATTTTTCATAACAAAAACTTCGCACTTAGACTCGCTTTGAAGATGAGGCAGGCCAGAACTCGGAAATAGGCTATTTGCACTGTTGAATTCAAAATACTGAATTTAGCACGTAGTGCAGCGCTCGCTTATACCATCACGACTTGGATTTTCTGGCGAAAACGGCTCCGTGTAAACACTTCCAAACCGCACCGATTTTGACGGGGTTTCGAAGTCATGAAACCGTGTCGATGTGGAACCGCGTTCGTGTAAACGCTGCCTCAGTTAGTAGAGCATTGCATTGGCATCATGGGTTTGAATCCCGCAACCTCGTTCCCAGGGTCTCTCTTTTCAACGACAAGGGGACCCTGGGAACGAGGTAAGCCACCTAAATTTTTCGGGTGTCTATAAGAGCGGACAATTGCTTTAATTGTCGAGAGAAGTGCTAGGATCATTTCTCCCTTTCAAAGAGAAAAGTGTTAATCACAAAGGAGTAGCTTTCACTAGCGACTCGACCATGTACAAAAGCGACGCGCGCAGGGTCATGAACTGGTAGTTAATCAGAGGCTTTTGTCCTGAAAAATAGAGCAAATAATCGAGACACCACTGAGTTTGCACAGAAATACCCCATTCACGCCAACAAAACATGCTTAATTAACCTGGGTTTAACAAAATTAAAGTCAGTCACAGAAAAATGTAGGACTGGCTTTTATATGAGATTCAGGTGAGTTTCAATACGTGCTTTGATCTGTGCTAAATGTGTAGTCGACAAAAATCAGTATTCATGATTAAAAAAAAAAAACTTTGAAACCGTGTTTAAATAAACATCTTCAAAACATGGTTAAGGTTTGGTGTGAACGTGGCATAAGTCGCTTGTGTTTGCCCCTCTAGTGAAAACTACCCTTAAGGCCTGACTACACGACAAACAGGGAGGCGCGGTGGCCTCATGGTTAGAGTGATCGACTTCGGATCGAGTGGTCCGGGTTCGGCACCTGGCCAGGGACACTGTGTTGTGTTCTTGGGCAAGACACTTTACTCCCTCGGTGCCTCTCTCCACCCAGGTGTATATAAATATGTACCAGCGTAGTGCTATTGGTAACCCTACGATGGACTCGCATCCCATCTAGGGGGAAGTAGAAATACTCCTAGTCGCTTCATGCTGCAGAAACCGGGGATAAGCACCGGCCTGATGGGCCACTAGGCCTGTAAGCTGACTTTACCTTACACTGCAAACATGCGTATACTAAAACCCGAGATTCACAAACGGTTGTTTCACAAATGTTTTCGTGTGAAAACAGCATCCGGCAGCAAAGTGAGAGTCAATGGTGCATTCACACTCTCTTTGCTTTCGGCGCTTGTTTTACTGGCTAGAAGCCATTCAACGTTGCGAATAAGGATATAAATACGACTTATGTTTATCCTTTCTGAAGTGTCAAGCATCAACAGTAAGTTATTTGGAAACGAGGTTTGGAAAAATTCAGCTGCACACGGTTAATTAGCCTGCAGAGGAGACGTATTTCAGTAAGAAGTGATGAATATTCCTTGGAGTCTAAGGCGCCATCTTGGCGAGCAAAAAAAAATGGTTTCAGGGGAGCGGACGATGGGTTTGAAAAAAATAGAGTGGAGTGGAGGAGAGGAGTGGGAAGTAGTTGGTGGACTGGTGCACTGGCTCCACTAGTCCCAATCTCTCTTTCTTGCGCTTCCAATATGGCGGCCTTTCAACGAACGTTCATCGAAAACCAATTCAAACGAGCAATAATGAAAGAACGCCTGCTTTGCAGGCTAACCGTTAATGTTTTAATGACCAAAGTTATAGTGTATGTATTTAATATATAAGTATAGGTAACGAAGGTCTCTTCGAGAAGGAAACGGTTTTTGTTTTTGTCTTTTTTTCCAGGAAGTCAACACGGATGGAGATGCAGTTCTCAACAAGAATGAGTTTGCTAACTTCTTTAAGTCCATTTCCACCAGAAAGGAAATTGTAAACCTCATGAAGAGGTTTTCGTCAAATGGCGCGCATATGACAGTTAACGATTTTCGGTTGTTTTTGATTACCGAGCAAGGGGTGAGTTGTAAGACGAGGAGCAGCAGTCTTGGACAAAACTCTTGGAAAACATTTCAGCTTAAACACCATTTGACATGCACTCACAAAGTATACTGCTCCTCTTCCCCCACCCCCACCCCCTCCCCCTCCCCCCCTTTCCCCTATAGCGAGCCTTTGGCTATTTCGTAACCAATATTAACGTAGGGGGAGGGGGAAAGTAGGAGGAATTTAATTATTATCACACAGACAAATTAGTGCATCACATTTTCCCTACGAGTATTGTCCAAGATTGAGGCTTGTTTGTCTGTTCGATCAAAATGTTCCTCGCTTCACTCGTCATCTGTTCAGTCTGTACACTTTAACGATATGTCATTCAGCCATTTGGTTGTTTTTTGACTGAGCTGTTCGGTCGTTCATTCAGTGAGTCAGCCAGTCAGTCAGTCAGCCAGCCGGTCAGTCAGTCTATCAGTCAGTCAGTCTACCAGTCACTAAAATCAGTCAGTCAATCTGTCAGTTAGAGAAACAGTCAATCAGTAAATCAACAAATGAGTCATTCAGTCACTCAGCCAGTCAGTCTATCAGCCAGTCAATCAGTCTGTCTGTCTGTCTGTCTGTCTGTCAGTCTGAGTCAGTCAATGAGTCCGATGTTCAGTCAATCTGTCAGCCAGTCAGTCAGATACTTGGTCAGTCGGTCAGCCAGTTAGTCAGTCGGTATGCATTTGCACGAAAAAAAAAAATGAAACCCAAGAAACTTGTCGAGTTTCATAACCAACTCCATATAGGACGTTTTCAACCAACCCGTGTAGAGACACCAATAACAATAGAGAAATGTACGACTTCTGGTGGATGAACAAAAGAAGCCAAGGAGGGATCTTTTGTTTTCGTCCACCAACATGGCGGCGATGACGTCACGTGAAAACCTCCTATATTAGCGACCTTCAGATTGGAGTACGAGAACGACTACGAATACGAGCTTTCTGTACTGGGCACGCGCATTACCGTTGAAGAACGAAAATTTTCGAAATGTGCGTGCGCAGAACTGATAACTCGTACTCATAGTTGACCTCGTACTCCAATCTGAAGGTCGCTATTAGAAAGCTTTAGGGAGCTTTAGCAACGAAAACGGCGACGGCACCGAGAACGTCAAAAATTTGCATATTCAGTGGGCAAAAACAATAGCTTTGCACGCCCCGCACGTGCGTTTTTCATTTTTGTCCATTTCTTTGCCGTCGTCAGCAAAGCAACAACTTGAAATAACCAAGTTTGAAGTGTTATGGAGAACGTTAGCACTTGGAGATAAATTTTCATTTTTCTACCCTAAATTAAGTGCCGCTAATACCGGTTTCATTTCTGAGGGACTGCCACACCTTTGTCATATTAAAAAGCTTGGAACAGTTGCGAAGTGATCGCAAGAACGTGAGTTTATGTTTTTACAAGACGTTCTCGTTGCCGTTCCCGTCGTCGTTGCTAAAGCTCCCTTTTAGCAACGACAACGGCGACGGCAACGAGAACGTCAGAAATTTGCATATTTAGTGGGCAAAAACAATAGCTTTGCACGCCCTGCACATGCGTTTTTCGCTTTTGTCCATTTCTTTGCTGTCGTCTGCAAAACAACAATGTGAAATAGCCAAATTTGAGGTTTTATGAAAAACTTCAGCACTCTATGATAATTTTTTATTTTCTCCCCCAAATTAATCGCCGGTCCGACCAGTTTCATTTTTGAGGAACTACCACACCCATATTACATTAAAAAGGTTGAAATAGTCAGAAATTGATTACAATAATGCGAATTTATATTTTGAGATGACGTTCTCGTTGCCATCGCCGTTGTCGTTGCTTAAGCTCCCTATTAGGGAGTTTAAGTAATGGTCCGGCTAAGAAGCAGGCAGAAAAACAATAGCCCGCGGCAATAGCGTCGGTTAGTTAAAATGTGCCAACATTTTTAATCAAATTAAGTTCGGCTGTTCCCATTGGTGTAAGCAGCTAAAAGCGCGAAATTTGAATTTCAATGAAAAATGTAATCGACTTGCCGTCTAAAAAATTAGATTCTGTTTCGTAGAACAAATCATTATGCCTTCAAAAACTATGTTTGTAAATATCGTCAAGATTCTATGCGCCATTTGCCGATTGGCGAATGGCGCATAGAACAATGCCCAAATTTGGCCGAGAGACAGAGATCAAGGGCATGGGGAAGAAGAAATCCAAAAAAGGTTTTTTTTTCATTTTTTTCTCATCTTTTTTCGACATTTTCCGATATTAGCCAATCAGATGCCTCGATTGGAGCAGCAGCTTCTAAGTACTTTTGCCGCTGGGCTGCCTGCTTCTTAGCCGGACCATTACTTAAGATCTACGACGCGACGGCAACAAAACAATCACAAGTTTTGCATTTTTATTGAGCAAAAACAATAGCTTTGCACGCTCTGCGTGTGCAGTTTTCATTTTCATACATTCTTTTCACGTTTTCGGCAAATCTGCGACGTGAAATGACCAATTCTCAAGTTTTACGAAGAACTTAAACACAAGGCAGCGAATTTGAATTTTTCTGTCGTAGCTTCAACACCGCATCTCCAAAAGATCAGTTCCTGGAAAGTTGCGCTAGTTTTTAGAAGTTAGACAAACCGACATATTAAATGACGAAAAAGATTAATAAACCTGAACTTTGAATTTTAAATGACGTTTTCGTTACCGTCCCGTCTGAGATCTTAAACTCCGTATTAACTATGCAAGTTCCAGGACAATGGTCTCTCCCAGATTTTTAAACTAATGAATCAATGCATACAATACATACTTAATTGACCGCTCCCCATAGGGGCTTTTCAGGGCCAATGAAACACAACGAAACGACGGAACAGAACAACAACAACAACAACAACTGTTAAGACTCGCAACTGGCTGGAGGCAAACCAGTTGGCTATTTACAAGTGCAGCTAGGAAGTTGAAGCAGGGTCTACCGGGAACAAATTCAACGAGTGGTCAGAGCGGGTCTTGACCCCGGGATCTCCGGATCTCAAGGCAAGCACCCTAACCACTGGGCCACACTGTCTCTTCCACACCTCCACACCGTCTCTAGTACTGAAAGATACTTAGCAATATAGAGTGTTTTCACTCACGTGATCAGTAACCTTTTTTTCCCACCGAATCACCGAATCCCGAATCCCGGGGTATTAGTTGGGTACACCAACATGGCCGCCGTTCTATTGTTTAGGGACACCAAAATGGCTGCCGTGACGTCATGTGAAAACACTCTAAAAAATGTGGTAGTGTCAAGAAAAATGAAAAAGAAAAACAGCTCACTTCCGTTTTCCGGTTACTGTAATTCTGCTTTTGTATTGCTTACTTAAAGATGTGTGATGCCAGCAAGGAGTACTGTGAGGAAATGATCAAGACGTATGAACCAACTGAATCTCGAAAGAGAAAGGGAGAACTGGGAATTGACGGTTCGTAACCACTCCGTTTGCATAAAAAAAAAATGTTTTTCGTCCTTTTTAACCATGCATACCTTCTACAGATGCATAATGGGCTTCATCGTACTTTGCATAATAATAATAATAATCATAATCATAAGCTCATTATTATTATTCCCCCACTGGGACATTAAAACAAAGAGACCGGAACCAGTCAAGCTTGACTTGACATGCCTCCAGCATGGCGGATTTTGTACCATGTGATCGTTAGTTGCAAAAGGCCTATTTCTCTAGGTCTTGGGACTGTATGATGCTTCAGTAAACTGGATTTCGATTGTTTTAATGCAAATAACCACCCAAAATGAACTGTGTTATGGGATTGGTGAAAAAAGCGAATTGGAATAAAAATAAGATTAACTGTACACAAAAGGATTATAAAGATCACTATTAAAAACCCTAAAATTATTTAGCATTCGTGTTTCAGTAATATAATTGCGCCAGAAATATTTGTGTATGGCCGTTTTAAAATAATGAAGTGACTTCTTTCTAATGCCTACTGGGATACTATCCCACAGCCAGAGGAGAGGCTGCAAAGGGTCACCCTCCTTCGGTGTCCCGTGGACGTCACGTGGTGTCTCAAAGTGTCTCCAAACCGAAGAACCTGGTTAAGGTCATGACTAGAGGGTCACTTTGTGACGCCTACATACAGTAAAGCCGCGGCTACACGAACGATTTTTGTCTCGCGCCGGTGATGCGTTTTTTTTCAAATTTTGTCGCGTCGCCTGCGCGCCAGGGTGGCTACACTTGCGACAAATTTTGGCGACAAATTGAAGGCCACGCGAATCGTCTACTTCAAGAGACCTGGGCACTATAAACAGACATTCCTTCTTTAATTTCATTGGCTCAATACTCTTTAGTCGCGTCGCAAGCGCGCGGAAAAAGTTGCAGGGTGGCTACACGAGCAACTATCTCTGCGATTTTGTTGCGAATGTTTCAACTCTGGCGACTTTTTTCTTGTGATTTTTTCGCCTGTCGTGTCGCCAGTTCAATGGGTTGCTACACGTGTGATTTTCAGCTCGCGCTGGCGACGCGACAAAGTTTGAAAAAATCGCATCACCAGCGCGAGCAAAAAATCGCTCGTGTAGCCGTTGCTTAAGCAACGTGACTCGAAGAGCCTATTTCCAGTTGATGTCTTCCTCCTCTTCAAAGCGAGTCTTAGTGCGAAGTTTTTCTTATGAAAATTAGTTTTGTAAAGTAGAACTAATTACCATCACAAACACTTCGCACATAGACTCGCTTTGAAGAGGAGGCAGACATGCACTCGGAAATGGCCTATAATGTACTGAACCTTCTTTCTAACTGGAGCAATCCAGCTTTAAATATGATTGTACTCAGTTTCGTATCCTTCTGTTTTCTAGAAGGCATTAAAAAGTGCATACTTCGTTTTTTTTCTAACCGCATCTAAATGTAATCAAAATGTTCGCACGACGAATTCTACATCTGAAAGTCTTCCGTTTCAAGCATGTTCGCCGTGAAATTTGAAGCTATTTTGTCCATTGCAGGTCTTACAAACTATCTGAAGTCGCCCGAGGGAGATATATTCAACCCCGCTCATGATGAGATTTTCCAAGATATGACTCATCCATTCACGGATTATTTCATCGCCTCATCGCATAACACCTACCTCCTTCAAGACCAGTGGAGTGGGCCTTCCAGTGTCGACGCCTACATCAATGCTCTGAGGAAAGGCTGCCGCTGCGTAGAACTGGATTGTTGGGATGGAGGTAACGAGGAACCAGTGGTGTACCATGGACACACGCTGACCTCGAAAATCCTCTTCAAAGATGTCATAGAAGCCGTTAGTAAGCACGCCTTTGAGGTGTCAGAGTAAGTCAAGTTTGTGTTTATGGGACAACTTGGTGTTCTTTGAAATGCGGGAAGAATCGAAGACCTTAGGTCATCACAGTTATGAAAGTAACTTCAAGGAGCACTGTCGCACTAAATTTCAGTGCTGTTTTTTGGTCAAAACTAACGTAGAAATTGAAATTAGTACTTTAGCTCACTCGTACAACATTCCTGACGACCCATTGAGAAGATATAAGATGTATTTATGACACAAAGTCAGCTATTTGCATTTAATTTTTGGTGACGTTCGGAAGACATCGGCCAGTTTCAATCCCTTTCCATCCTCTTCGTCCATCCTTGGCCGCAAACGACAGAGAATAGTTTCAGTGAACTTCAATGGCTATTGATGCTAAGACGCCTTTTAGTGTTTTGAAGTTTGACTAAAATAGCGTGACATTGTCCCTTTAAATATCAACGACAGGAAAGCCTAAGAAATTCACTGCGATGTTGTACTCTTTTAACACGATTCTTTCCGCTGTTCAAATATGTGGCTTTTACATGTATTCCCTTCAATTTCAAATCCTCTCCGGTTTTAAAACGAACTCCCGACTTGAACAGCTCCCAGTTGCAAGAAAGCGCAATGGACCATTTTACAGTTCTGTACTCAGGTACCAGGCCTTTGAATAAAAGACTTTGTTTTAATACAAAACGCACTGCTTTTCTTCTGTTAATATTAAAACAAGGTCAACTCCAGTCTCGCTTTTATTCAGAGGCCTAGTAACTGAGCACAGAACTGGAACATGGTCTATTGGCAGAGCACTGCACCGGTATTGCACCGGTATTGGAGAGGTTCAAGCTTTCGTCGGAAAACTGTCTTGAATTCCAAGTTGCTAAGTGACTGGCAGCCACATGACCAAAAACTCTGTAGAGACACGGGGAACGGTAACCTTGTGACGTCATTTCCGCTATGTTGGTGTTATAAAAAAGGGCCAATGAGAGATGTCAGTAGCCCCTGAGTTGGAGCTCAGTTGCCTCTCCCATAGACCTTATTCATAAATGGCGGCCAATTTATACTTCTTTTGTCCAAGTGCAAATTAGCCTACCAAGCCTCGATACCATACAGTGAATTGAAAAGAATTCTTTCTGTAAAATGAGGCTTGGTAGGCTAATTTGCACTTGGACATAAGAATTATAAATGTGACCGCCATTTATGAATAAGGTCTATACAATCCCTATAAGTCAACCTTCGCGCATATCTTTTTATTTTTAGAACACCACAAGTTCTTCGGCTCTGCACGCGCACTGTTTCGAAATGGCCAATCGTAATAAAGTTATTGTCAAACGAAGACAAAATTAGTAAACACAATGTATGCAAATTGATGCAAATGCGAGTCTCCTTCTGAAGGGTTAGTTCTAAAAACAGAAAGATACGCGCAAAGGTTGACTCAAGGATACAGTGCATAGCGAGATTCCTCGTCATTGGTTCCTGGAGATGTATTGTCAGTCGCGAGGACCAGGCCTCGGTTCTTCAAATGGTGGATAGCGCTATCCGCCGGCTAAATCAGTATCCAGTGGATAAGTTGTAGCTATCCGGTGGATAGCGTTATCCACATTTTGAACAACTGGGGCCAGACTTGGCGGCGGTGACATTCAAGCTATAGTTTTGCTTTTCTTTTTTCCAGATACCCAGTAATACTCTCGCTAGAAAACCATTGCAATATTGAGAATCAAAAGAAAATGGCGGAATACCTTGAGAGCATTTTAGGCGGTATCCTTCATGAAATTTACTTGATGTTTAAATGAGGGAACAATTCCTCAAACGCACGAGCACGAGGAAAACACACGAGCGTACGAACGCACGCACGCACGCATGCACGCACTCACTCACTCACTCACGAACGAATGAACACACGGTCGCACGAACGCATGCATGCACGAACGAAAAAAAGTCAAATCAATGGAATGACACGAGTGAAATGAATGAAAAACGGACAGACCCGGCGAAAGGACGCAGTGAGAGCCACAGTTAACCGAGGATTAGCGCTAATTGGGAAATTAAAAGGTCACCTTAGCTCAATGACCTGCTTGGTTTAATTTGTGATTTCGAAGACTGTGGCCCAGTTTCTTCAGGTAATCAAGAATTAAACCAAACCAGTATCCCATATTTCGGAGCAAATGACAAGTGTCCTTTAGTTTCAGTGGTTGCCTTAGGCGATAACACGTGACGAAAGATGTTGTTCTCAATTGGTGCGTTCACACTAGAAGTCTTACTCTAGGTTTTGATCGATTTCACGCTTGCGGGAAAAAAAAGAGGTCCTCTGTTAAATTCCATTAGTTACTGTTCCTTAACTCAGATATTCTTAGATGTTTTATATAAAGTTCCTGTTGATGCAGGTTTTACGACTTTTCCGTCTCCTGAATTCTTCAAAAACAGAATTTTGGTTAAGGTATTGTTGCCTTAATTTCTTTTAAAGACCAAAATATCCATTGCAAAAATTACATTTGATATTAAATTTCAGTCTGTTTGAAGTCAACTTTATGAAGTGTCAGTAGCCTGTAGCTAGTGTTTGTAATAGCTCATTTCCGAGTTGCTGCATGCCTCAGTTTCAAAGCGAGTCCCGGTGCACAACCATTCAAATGGAAATGAGTTGCGTATTCTTATGCAAATCAAACTCATTTCCCTTTCAATAGTTGAGCACCAAGACTCACTTCGAAACCGAGACAAACAGCAACGGGGAAATGGACTATTAGGTTTCTGTTGTAACAGGGAAAGAAATTAAAAACAGACGAAGAAAATGACGATGACGAAGGTGTGGTCACAGATGAGGATGAGGCTGCAGACATTGATCAAGAGAAGGCTTCCGCTTTACTTGAGAGTAATGCCGCGGGCGCAGAAGGAGTCGCTAGGGCCAGTGCTCCATCAACGTCAACACCTCCGATGAAGAGAAAAGACAAAAAACCAAAACGGGTATGCAAGCATGCAGTTTATATCTCAGTATTATTCAAAAATGACAGCAACAACGCTAATAATGATGATGATACTTACTATCTCGACCATTTGTGGCTAAAGAATATCACGCTCTGTTTCTAGCCAATTAAGGAAAGAGCAAATTTTCCCGCCTTTTTGTCGGCTGTAGGTATTTGCTTTGAGTACAGTTCTTACGAGCTCCGTGCCCTCAAATCTTGGCCACCATGGCAACGTTTCGCCATGGCGGCTTGTTTGGTGGAAAGTAGGGCGCGTTCATTAGTCAGTCACTCGCGACAGTTAAAGTGCTATTACGATCAAAATCATTTTCTTTTTTTTTCAGATTTTGAAAGTGTGATGCTTAACACTTGATTGGCAAAATGTTGAGCTTTGATTTTTATCCAAAGGCTGTTAGTTTGAGTGTAAATTTTGGATTTCACAGTCCGCCATTTCTCACGTTCCAAACTGACTGATTGGACCTCAGAGGGTTGGATCTATGGAAAAGTGACGTCATTAACTCACTAGCTTAAAATTTTTCAGCGTGTAAACGCAGCTTATTATATATGCAAAACCCGAGCTTAAAAGTCTGGAAGCCCGAAACTCCCGTGCTGCATATTAATTCAGCAGCGTACACACGCATTGCATTCTTAAAGTATCGCCTTTTTTCGATATATAAAAATTCAGCTTGATAGTGAGGCATGATGAGGACAAAGACAAAGGAAAGTGGTTGATATTTAAATATTCACATTCATTCCAACGTGTTTCTGTTGTTTTTGTTCTCACTGCCCCACTATCAAGCTGAATATTTGATATTTCGAAAATGGCCGATTGAGTCTTTGACGTCATTTTCTCCTCGACCAAGCACTCTCAAGATGTTAAAGTTAGTAATGGTGAACCATCAAATAGAAAAATTACAGTTAAAATAAACAGGTGTCTTTTTTAAATCAAGGCTTAAAATTTGGGCCATTTACTGTTTAGTTAACATAGGTTTGAAAGGCAAAGAAAAATTAAAAAAGAAAAATGATTTTTTGGTCAAAGTAGCACTGAAATAAACCAAAAAAAACCCTCGAAATTCCCATGGACCCTCTAGGAAAAAATTTTCCTTAAATGCCAGAGATAATCAATCAAGCACTCAATTTAAACTTAAACTAAGCATAATTTGAAAACTCTGTTAAACCGTTGTTCTTGTATCGCACCCTTGCTAGGAATCTTTGAGGAAATCTTTTCGTGCTGTTGGAAAAGTCGTCCGAGTTGGTAAACTTAGAGGTCATCCGGACGTAAGTTAACCTTAACTAAACCATAAACTTTAAAATACTC
>NC_090893.1:3378286-3395786 GCF_036669925.1 Montipora capricornis | reverse complement strand
AATACACAAAGAATCTTAATCCCGGAAGATTTGAATTGGGTAAAACATTGAGTTAGCCGTTTAGGTCTATGACTTAGTAATTAAAATTCAGATATTTTGCAACTGGTCATAAGATCATTTCTTACTGAGATCATCTAATCATTAGTATATTAAGAACGAGGTATCCATTCAGGTACGGTCAACTCGACTAATCAGTGTGCAATATCCCCTATTACGACTCAGGTGCATAACTTATTGCATTTATGCGAGAAACATCAAGTTCAAAATTCCTTTCAGTTGAAATTTTGTCTGTTGTATGCATGATCCCACAATAGACCATTTCTACAGTTGTGTGCTTAGTTACCTGGCCTTTGATTGAAAGTGAGGCTGGAGTTAACCTTTGATAGAAACCTCACTCCTTTTCTTATGTTAATGATGTTGTTCTAACGCTAATTAGTAGGAATTTACATAAGAAAAGCAGCGAGGTTTCTGTCAAAGCAAGGTCAACTTCAGCCTCACTTTCACTCAAAGGCTAGGTAACGAAGCACACAACTGTAAAATGGTCTATTGCAATTTCAAGTACACCACCTCTTGCAACAATAGTTTTCTCACTCTTGAGTTTGAATCACTTGTCTTGTTCCAACTTCAGTTGGCTGAAAAACGTATCCTTTGAAATACAATATTTATTTTATAGATACTGATGAAACACGAGGATTTTCCTTTTTCTAAAAAATCATATCTTCACCTCGCGCAGTAAAGATATTATTTTCATGTTTCACATGTGAGGATATGGGTGTCGTCATGGTAACTAACACGATTAGCCAATAAAAAGCGAGCTTCCCTTATTTTATTTTTCATTTCAGGTTATTGATCCATATGTGAAGGTCGATTTTCACGGTATACCAGCGGATACTGCTTCATTTAAAACAAAAGCTGTCAAAGACAATGGTAGGTGTGCAAGTTGTAGGTTGGTTGGCTGTTTTGCAATCTCTTCGGTGATACTCTTCTAGATCGGTCGAAAGATCTCACTCACTTCTCAGCCAATATACGAAGCCAATATCCGCGTAGCCTCCTTCTCATGCATTTTCCCGCGCCTGGCACTGGCACTGGCACTGACCGCCTGCGCTGGCCGCCTGCACTGATTTTCTCTCCCCTCCCCCTTTCCTGCCCCCTCCTCCCCCTTTCAATCGTGTTCAGTGGCGGATAGAGGGAAGGGGCCCGGGGGGCCCGCCCCCCCTTATTTTGGCAAAAAGTATATATTCTGGTAAAATTTGAGGCTAAAATTTTTTTGGGGTTCACACACTCCAAAAAACCGGGCCTCCCCCTTAGCTCGAGGTCTGGATCCGCCACTGGTGTTGAAACATGTTGAATCGATGTTGAATATGTTTAAAAGCGTTTCAACTTTGCTTTAAGAACCATTCGACATTTCGTTTGTTTTGGCGAATGTTGAATGAAGTTAAAGCGGTTTGCCCCCATGTTTCAACATGGTTGGGTATGCGCGTGCGCACTAATTGTTCTCTCAATGACGTAACATGTTCGTATCCATAGTAACAACCACGGCTACAGCCTGGGACTGAATACAAGACTTCTCGTGAGCTTTGTTGAATTTTAAAATGTTGATAATAGGGCCGTTTATACGAGAGAAAATAAGCCGCGGCTAACTCTGGCCGCGGCTTACGTAAGCCGCGAAAGGAACTATTTATACGAGTATAAACTCCCCGGCCAGGATAAGCCGCGGCTTGAGAAAGCCGTGAACGTAGATTTTGTACCATTTATACAGGGTGTTCGCGGCTTACGTAAGCCGCGGCTTATTTTCTCTCGTATAAACGGCCCTAATGTGTTGTAACCGTTTGTCCATCCCAGCAGTCAACATCGTTTAAAATCGTTCAACATCATTGATCAAAATCGGACCGATGTTGAAGTCGTGTGCCCGGGCCTTTACGGATGGTGGAAAGTTATATTTTGAGGTGGCGTTGTTGTCTTTATGTTTGGCTTATTTGATAGTATGCAACTGCTTCGATTGGCTCAAGCTACATTTAGCTATTGCCAGTAGAGTGAGTTAAACATCATTGACCCAGCTGAGAAATATGCAAAGCCAAGGCGATGCAAGTCACAGTTTCATCGTAATTGTCTGTACGAGAAACAAGAACAAGAAATAAACCAAATTGAGCGTTTGTGTTGAAAGCGTAATTTTCAGTCAGAAAATCAATGCTCCCTTGAAAAGCCGGCTAATTATTTTAAAATAGCGGCCGCATGATCAGAATCAACAGACATAAAAGTGTTGACTATTTAAGCAATAGACCACAAGTTTCTATGGTTTATAGGCTGATAAACCATACGGGATGTTGGTAGAACACGAGAAGAATTCGTAAATCACGAGCCGCAGGCGAGTGATTTACGTATTCTTCGAGTGCTCTACCAACATCCCGCATGGTTTATCAGCCTATAAACCATAGAAACCTGTGGTCTATTGCTTTTATATAATAATTCACAAGACGCGCGATTTTCCATGAGTTAACTGGCACCATAAAACATAGCTGATTGACCAATCAGAGCGCGCGCATTGGTTTGGTTATTATATAATTTCTTGTAACCTGGCTGTGTATTTCTCCTCTTCAGGTTTTAATCCAGTGTGGGAGGAGAGATTTGAAAAACTACTTCTTATGCCAGATCTCGTTATGATAAGATTTGCGGTTTTCGACGAAGACGTTGGCCTCGCTGATGATTTTATTGGACAGTTCTCGGTTCCCTTCACAAGTATAAGGCCAGGTTATTAGTTTTCCTTCATAAGGGCTCAGTCATATCTGATATTAAAGGGAACCTCCACTAAAACAGGAATATATCTTTAAAATAGTTAACATAATGCTCACAATGAAAATTGTTCAAACGTTTCCCAATGGGAGCGTTTGTATCCGAAATAAATAAATTTTAAAAACGGTTGTTTTTTTTTCAAATTTCCTGGGCGCCGCCATCTTGAATAATTGTGACGTGTCATGGTTGCTCTATTGTTTTAAAACAAAAGCTCTTTGTGCAAATACAAAAAAGCAACCATAACACGTCACAATTATTTGAAAACCAAAACAAGCGTTTTTGAAACTCATTTATTTCGGATACAAACGATTCCATTGGAAAACGTTTGAACAATTGTGATTGTAAACATTATGTTAAATATTTTGAAGTTGTATTCTTGTTTTAGTGGAGGTTTCCTTTAAAGCAACCGTATTCATGGATCTGCAATGAGATCAACTGGGAAATAATTTCGATATTTGCCTCCCCACATCTCAGTTCGGCACCACAAAAAGTCAATACAGTGTTTTCACGTGACGTCACGGCGGCCATGTTTGGTTTCTTTTGTTTTGGTGAAAAAACATGGGTACTGATCACGTGAGTGAAAACACTCTATAGGGCGTCTCCACCTTGCATTCATAGATACAAGTGATGTTGAAGTTCGGCAGAAGAACAAGGGGAACTTCGTGACGCTTGTTTAAACCGACGTGCTTCTATAATTTCTTGCGTTTTGGGGCATACAATAGAAAGCTTAAGCATGCGCGTTTTTGAGACGCGGACGGCAACCGGAAGAGAACATTTCGCTTGCCAGGGCGGTGATGTCTTCCAGATTTTCAATACTGATCATCTCTAATGGAAAAAAGATACTTAGCAACTTAAATGTGGTTGTGTGAAGAGAAGTTAAAAGGGAAAACCGCTCACTTCCGGTTACCGTCCGCGTCTCAAAAACGTGAGTGCTTAAGCTCCGCAATAACCTTACGCGAATCTTAAAGTATACAGCTTGTCTATTAGAGCTGTTGGATAATGGATAGCTAGTAATTGTTATGCACAGCGAATTTCGATATATATCACAATATGTCCTTTCAAATCAAAAGGCCGCTCATCATTTTACAATTACAAAGGTTGCATTAGAACTAGTGTTCATAATTTACCATTTACGATTTTAGAACTAGAGTTGTGTTTCGATAAGGGTTATCTTCAACTTTGTGTTACTTGCAATTGATGACAATTAAAGGTGATGGGACACTTTGCAGTTGCTGCTTATCAAAATAAAGATGCTTCTTTTCAGAGGTGTCTCATGAAACTTGCTAATTTCTTTAATTTTTTTATTTTTTACGTAACATTATCATACCATATCATATATTTCAAGGGTACAGACACATTCAACTGTTAGGCAACAAAGGTGAATCCTTAGGCTATGCAATGCTGTTTGTTCACATCGAGATCAATGGCGGATTCAAATTTCACAGATCTTCGGTTGCGGTAAGATTATTTTATTCTTTGTTTAGTTTCCATGCACTTATTGCTCAACGAAGCAAAGAGATTAACTCACTCAACCCTGCAGAAAATCATATCGGTCATATTGGAATTCACTTCAGGCCTATTATTCAAAGAGAATCCTTTTGGGTACAGTTCGACCATTCTTGACGATTTGTCAAATAAAATCCGATTTTTTACGAAATTGATTTATCAACTTTTGCTGATGTCCAACGAACCTTGTATCAAAGAAATAAATAACTCCAATCTCCAACACTTGCTACTTGTTAGTGTAGCTACTATTACTGCTGCTGCTACTACTACTACTACTACTACTACTACTACTACTGCTACTACTGCTGCTACTACTGCTGCTACTACTGCTGCTACTACTGCTACTGCTGCTACTACTGCTGCTACTACTGCTGCTACTACTGCTGCTACTACTGCTGCTGCTGCTTCTACTACTACTACTACTACTACTACTACTACTACTACTACTACTGCTACTACTATACTGCTACTACTACTGCTACTACTACTACTACTACTACTACTACTACTGCTGCTGCTGCTGCTGCTGCTGCTGCTGCTACTTCTACTACTACTGCTACTACTACTACTACTACTGCTTCTACTACTACTACTACTACTACTACCACTACTCCTACTACTACTACTACTACTACTACTACTACTACTACTACTACTACTACTACTACTTCTAGCTGCTGCTGCTGGCTGCTGCTGCAGCTACTACTACTACTACTACTACTGCTGCTGCTGCTGCTGCTGCTGCTGCTAGTACTACTTTTACTAATGGTACTGCTGCTACTACTGCTACTGCTGTTACTACTGCTGCTGCTTCTACTGCTACTACTACCACTACTACTACTACTACTATTGCCGCTGCCGCTGCCGCCGCCGCCGCTGCTGCTGCTGCTGCTGCTGCTGCTGCTGCTACTACTACTACTACTACTACTACTACTACTACTACTACTAATGATATTGGTCAAAATGGTCAAAAATGTTGTTATTCGTCGTCCTGTTGAGAGTCAACGTTGCTCTAAATCGGAAAGAATGTCGAAAAGTTAAGCATTTGTAAATCATTCCTTTTTGCGTTGATTTTCAGGAAGCAGCTTCGCCGAGAATCTCGACGAGTTAGCGCGGATATCATACAGCATCCAGTTGCCTCCTTGTGGGGTCTCCATGCCACTCTGTATACATTGGTTGCAAGAGAATGTGTGTTTGGAGGGCAAATCCCTGAGGCGGAGGGTGTAAAATGCAAGTTGTAGGTTAGAGTTGCAGGTCACTATTTTCACCATAGCTGTAACAACGCAAAACTTTACTAATGCTAACATTAGGCCTGAAAAAAATGCTTAAGCCTAAGGTTAGCGCTTTTGTAAAGGTTTGGGTTGTTTCAGTTACAGTAAAACAATGATCTGCAACCCTAACCTGCTGAGGCCCATGATAATCATTTGAAATTCATTATTGCGCCTGCACTGACCAATAAGGTGCCATTATTAAAATTAACTAGTCTGTGCGTAATTTTCATGAAAATAAGGCCAAATATGGAGGATTCGCTCTCTTACCACATATATCTTCATATTTGTCAGAAGCTTATGATTTGGTAGTTTAGCGAGCTAAGAGATATAAGCAGGCACGCTTATCCAATCAAATGGCTTTATGGCTTCGGTGAGAGACCAAAAGAAACATGGCGGGCTTGCAACATGATCGTTTTTGTATCGCAGGCGGTAGTTTATTGTATATCTCAGATAGCACGCGCGCTATTATTGGCTAATTTAGCGGGCCCTTTTCTACAGTTCGGCCCGCTGACCGACCCACTAAATCTAAAATTGGGCTCCAACCTTCTCTAGCAAGTTTTTCATGTTATTTATGGGAAATAAACTTTTAAACCTGTTTGAATCTTGAAAGAAATGTTTATAATTATTTGAAAGTGCCAGGTTATAGACGAAATGTAGAAGTGATACTCGAACGTTTCGTAACCAGAAAATTTAAGCAATTGTCTCTTTATAGACGGCTGAAAACTTCCCTCGGCTTCAACGAGATTCGAACCCATTGCCAACTGTGTGCATTGCTCTACCAACTGAGCTATGAAGCCACCGGCGTCGCAGAGGTCCTGGGTTCGAATCCCGTGGGAGCCACCCGAATTTTCCAGTTGTCTATAAAGAGACAATTGCTTCATAGGGTCCAGTTAAGAGCGAGGATCACTTGCATGCAAGCAACTATTTTAAAAAGTCAATAAGATCTATTTATGTTCCTTTTTTATTTTGACACATGCCAACCATATGTGGCATTTGAACGTTCCACTATTTTTCTGTCCAACGCGCCTCATTTCCTCAGAGGTGTAATAAATGTCTTACTAACCTCGTTTTCTCGGTCAGTACTCGGTCATTTTTTTTGCGATGTTTGTAGCTTACAGGGGCCGCGGAGTACGTTCTACCTAGGGCCTGGTATATTTATGAGTAGTGTCAGGAACCCATGACCCGGAGCCTACAACTCTACTGTGTTCGTGTCACGGTGTTTTCACAGACCGATTCATTTTTAGATTGAATTTCCCGCTAATGAGACTCCCACAGGAGCCCGATGATCAATTACAAGAAATTAAGCTGACGTCATAGGGTGACCGAACCGGAACTGCCTTTGTTTTTTCCGGAAAAGATAGTCTAAAAATAGATTGGTCTGTAAAAATGCCGTTACATAGGCCCAGTATGGGAGCTGTAGGCTACGGGTCATGGGTTCCTGGTAGTGTAAATTACTAAGTTTCTTGATCAAGACGAAAACAACACCGTAAGAAAAAGTGGGGGGTGCTATAGCCCCTGGCTTATCACATAGATGTGATTGGCTTGGACCACATAAGGTGGATACTACTGGCTATTGACTCCTGAATTTTTAGGATTTTTAACAGTTACTTGAATCAGGGAACGACTCAGTAACAGGCTGAGCGGTAATTTGGACATAAAAAAAACAACAATGGCCCACTTTGTTTCTCTTTTTGCTTGGTTATTTAAGTTATTTCTATTTTTTTTTTGTATGCAATTGAAGGGAGAATAGCACTTCTTTATTGTAAAGCATTTTGTGATTACTTGAGTCTTCGTTGAGTTTTGATGCAAGGCATATAATTCCAAGGAAAAAATAAGAATTTGAGAAAAAGATATCGAATACAGTATCTTTTAATTTTTGGAAAAGTATTTATTGATTTAATAAATAAAACAGTATGGATATTTCCTTTGTGTATTTTCTCGATCAGATAAGAGGCATCTTATTTTCCCCTTTATTTAGTAAATGATATGAGCACCACCAACTTGACAGCCAAATTTTAAACCCTGCCTTTCTGCATAATTTTACTTTTATTATTTGTAAATTTAATAAAAAACATTTCACATGTAACTGCATTGATGTAAATAATATTACCGTATCTACGTAGGCAATTTTGTTCATTTGTTAATTTACTACAATTTGCTTTATCTTTATCTGAGTCATCCACTAGCTTTTGTCAGTTCACTTCATTATATATGTATATACTTTAATATCTTTTATGTCGTTCCTGTGGAAGTGACCATGTCGAAAGCATTTGCAAATATAGTCACTGCGCACTTTCGAAGTTTTCCTTTTTTTCCTATTTATATATACAGACTGTTCTTCTTTCTTTTTTCAAAATTGCTATGTCAGTCCACTTTTCTATTTACTTAAGTAGTGCACAATCAACTCACGGAGCTTGAATCTTGCAATCAATAACTTGTTGTACTATTGGCTACCGTTCATGCGTTCAATCAACGAAAACTTGATGCTTGTGAAAGAATTTGAAAACATAACAATAACAAACGTCTAGATTTTTAATGCAATACTGTACGTTCTTGGAGACCCAGTCATGTGACAAGCCAGTCATCAAACAAAAACTGAGGTGGACAGAGTTTAGGCTACGTGTAGCCTCTTGAAATTTCAAAGTACGAACTGTATTGTGGATAGACATTTCCTTACAGGGAAACGCCCATGTTGCATTAAAGTAGGATCTTGCGCTTGTTGGTGAGTAAATTTTCGTTGCCTTAAGCCCTAAAGCAAGCTCTTTAAACACAATACGAAATACATGGCTCCACGCGTTTAGTAAATATGCTAACCCAAGCGTGCAGTGTAGTGACATTTATTATATTCTTGGTTTGCACGCCACGCAAGTATCACGCAAAGAGAAAATAAAATCTCTTACCATTCAATAAATTAAGTCAAGAAATAAAGATATTGTAGAAGGGAAATAAATAAACAGCGTGTCAAAGTTTTAGGGCTGTGCGATATTCCAAACTCGAGTTATTCGGCGAAAGGTACCACTCAAAATTATGGTGTTTATTATGGAGTCTCCGGAAGCTACAAAACACAGGTCTCGTGTCACAGGCCCAGGTCACAGGTCATTCTTTTACCAATACAGAAAGTATCCTAAACATCCATTGAAAGCTAACCTTAATCCTAATTTGGCCTAAACAAAAGTTTTTAGGCCTTAAATGTTAGCATTTGTAAACAGTTGTTTCTGTATTGGTGAAACAATGACCTGGACCAGTGACCCGAGACCTGTGTTTTGTACCTGCCCTGGAGACTCCATGTTGGTTTCCTTAAGAGGGACACCAACATGGCGGCCAGAAACCAGTCGAAACATCTTTAATTTACTTTGGAAAAAAAAAGTTTTTTCCTTTTTTCTCCATGTTTAAGTCGAGTGAAAATCATTGACCATTATACTGTAATTATCCAATGCTCTGAAAAGAAGGATTCAATTAGAAACAGGATTTCAAGAGAGGTGATTGTGCTCTGAGAGACAATTTGAAAAAAATTACCCCAAATGATGCATCAATTGCAAAATTGTAGTCCCGTTTGAGTTCCTTTTTTTTTCTTCAAGATCATAATCATTGCTCTTCTTGTGCATGCACAGGTGAAGTTGATGTACCTGCTGAACCCAGACGTAATAAACTTGACAATGATATTATGATGACTAAATAAAACTACTTCAAGTGCTTGTTATTTGAAATCCAAGGAAGAAGCTTATAACCCTTTAACTCTGAGGAGTGATCGGTATGTACATTCTCTTCACAATTGCAATGAAATGTCAGTCAGACTGATATTGAGAATGACGATTATGGTCACCTTAGCCTCAACAGGTGTTATCCTTATGTAACACCAAATTCTTATGACTACCCAACAGAGAATTCTATGGTAGAAGTTGGGAGAATGAATGTTTTGATTGTGGGAATGAAAAGGTTAAAAACTCCACCTTTTAGCTGCATTAGTGTAGACAACCCTTAATCACTGTAAGTAGTGATGATTGGTAAAATCCGAGACTCGCCGAACCAACAAGTGCCTAGTTTGCAAATCCGAGCCAAGACCAAAACGTGCAAGACTTCACAACGAAATAAATGCGATATAAACGAGACTTCAAGACTCTTCGCAAAGGCTGTTGAGATTTCGAGATTGAATGAAACGTTTGCAAGTGCCAAGATTTTTGAGGTACCATTGATCGCCACCCCTACTGTAAAAAACAAAGAAACAAAAAATGCCAGAGAATGATGGTTGTTCTGTAAAGAGGGTGCTTGCAATGTTATTCTTGTGAATATGTTGCAACCCAAACCCACTACAAACTGCAGTAACAATAATAATAATAATTGTTATTAATTATTATTATTATTATTATTGTTGTTGTTGTTGTTATTATTATTATTATTGGTCTTAAAGGGCATTATGATTTCAAAGTCAATTGTCTATTTCTTGTGGTCAAATTGTGGGTAACAATTTGAATCAGATTGACCAGTGTTTTCAAGGTTCTAGAGTATGATTACAGATAGTACATGTACTGTATGTCCCTGGAATGCCACTTCATAGCTTCACTGACATACCACAAAATTGGTTGCACATAAAAATGGTAAAGGTTTGCATTGAAAACAAAATGCTTCCAATCGCTTCATCTCAAAATGTTTGCGGGTGGGCAGATAAGCCCCTTTCACAAGTTGTGCTTTGGTTACATCTAATGTATGTGATAAACTAATGATGTTTTGTATAAGCCATCAGTTCTCACCTTCCCATGACTACAGTGCATATTGTAGCAGGTACAGTATACGTACTGTATGCTTCCTTTTATATCACTATGGCATCTATCGACTTAATTGCTATCATCAATGTTCTGGTCATAGACAATTACTAGAAGACGACAGCTTCACTGTTGTAGGCTATGTTGGCCTATCATCTCAACTATTTTTTAAAATATTCTTATTAGTTTTGAACGTGATCTTATGCAGTGGCAATTATTCTTTATTATTATATAGATGATGAAATACCAGGATTTCTCCTTTTACTAAAAAATCATATCTTCACCACGCGCTTCGCTTACTCGTGAGAGATACTTTCAGCACTCAAAGATAAAATTCGTGTCCCCGCGCGGCCATGTAATATCCTCTATTTACGTAGTGTATTCAAAGTACAAGAAGGTATTTTAAATTTAAGGTGCAGTTTTGTCAAATTGAATTATTCCAGTTTCTTGAACAGAATTTTGTCTGTTACAAGTTATATAATTAGTCCAATTTATATGATAAAATTATATTAAGTTTCGCTTCTAAGACTTGTGTGTGTGTGTGTATGTGTCACTGTAAGTCCAGGTTAACCCATTGGAATAAATCGTGTAACAATAACCTACGGTAGTAAGGCAGTCTGAGCCACAGGACATGCATTTATTCAGCACCTACTGCATCATAGACCTTATTGTGACTTTGCAATTCACTTGCTAAGCTGCACTTCCAGTTCTACATAGGTTTCTGAGTTAGACTATACAAATCCACACTCAAAGTAAACACATGCTCAGTGTTGTGACAATTGAAACGTTGCATACTTAATGTATTTGTTTTACTGTTTACAAAACGAAGTCGATACGCAAATAAGTGGTGTAAATGTGCTTCTGAAATTGTTAGGGGAGTGATTCACTGTAAACCACTAGATCACTCTGGGGCAATATGCTTCTGAAATCGATAGGGCGCGATGCACTGTAAAACCACTACAGATCACTCGTTTTTGGAGAAGCAGGGCTTCTGAGGACAAAAATATTGAAAACCCGAGAGAAAACCTAAACCCAACAGTAGTAAAATCATACTCAGTGCAACAAGTTCCAACATCTTAATGACAATAGCTTTATTTCTGTGTCAAACTGACTACTTTTTGCCGGACAATTATTGCTTCAATGAAACTTCATTTTCTTGACACAAACGTTTTACATTTTAGTTTTCATTAATAGTTTTCTGAACCCAATACTTGAGAGCCATCATGTCAGCGTACACTGCGTAATGCCCTTCTTGTGAGCAGTCTTTCGACCAGCTGGTCACACCCATTAAGAACCACGTATTATCTCTGATGCAGACCAACGGTCCTCCACTGTCTCCCTGACATGGGGCAGTTTTGCTGTCCCGTCCATAGCCTGCACAGCGCATTTGTTGAGTAACGTTGATTGGATAATCTTTGTACGTTTCCATGCATGTCTCACGTGACACGAGGGGTAACTGCGCTTGTTGCAAAATCTAAGCAAACAGTATTTATAAAATGCAGATTAAATGACTCAAAGCTCGTGAAGCATTTGAAATATATAAACGCATTTCTGAGTTCTCCAAAGTGGATCTTCACACCTTGCTTTTCCATAACGTTGCTTAACATTTTTTTGGTGGAACTTAAATTGAAGAAACAAGTGAGTCAAGAAGTTGGCTGCATTGGTTATATCCTTTATAAACTCATTAATAATTCATGTTTTATTAATCAATATCTGTATTTCTGATACAGCTTTCTCTTCATTTACATAAATGTATTTTTCAATTTTCATGGTTAAAATGCCTTGAATCACCAAAAATACCTTGTGTACATTACCACTTAAATGCTGACATTTCATAAGCACAATACAATATTCGCGCCCATATTGTATCGAATATAAAATGTCTCGCCTTCCGCTCGACATTGTAAATCCGATACAATACGGTCGCTCATATTGTATTTAGTACTTAGTGCTTTAGCCCTTAAATACAGGTTTTTTTTTTTTTAGGCCTGGCCTTTCTCACAATGAACTGTCCAACAAGAGGGACATGTAGAAAAAAATGGCGGCACTTTACCTGTGCATAAGTTTTGTTTTTATACAAGTCACCCCATCCAGAGATGTAACAACTTGTTCCAGGTTCAAAGTCTGTCTGAGGAAGGCAAACCGGTCTCACGTACTTGTTGTAGTCAATTGGAGTTGTGAGTTTTACCAATGCTAAATCATAGTTGGCGGTAAATAATTCGTTGTATGGATGTAGGATAAGTTTCTTGCTTGTCTTCTTCTGTTCATATCCCTCTTTTCTAGACCTGTCATGTTCACCTGTCATGAATTCGAGGATGGGATTAGAGCATTTTGAAGGGCCCTATGTCATGCAAAATGGTGTCATTTCATGACGCCCGAAATGACCCAAAAAGTAGAATGAAGCATTGCAATAACCACTTAAAACTGTTTAACAATAAAAGGAAAGAAGCACGGATGAACACAAATGGACAAGATTGAAACGGATTGTATTTGGGTAATCTTGAAAAATGTCGGACCGACGTTTTTCAAGTTTATGGCAACTCGCCTGGATAAAGATCGTTTTGCTCAGACTCGTCATGTTTGCGATGTAACGATAACTTCATCAGCAATGGAATGCCACATTACCATTTTCGAGTTTTAAATTCGTGACCAACTAAAGATTTCCCCTAAACACCTTAAAATAACGTGACATAGCCCCTTTAAGTTACATACATTTAATGGTGGTAAACTTCCTTAATCCTCAACTTTAAGCTATTTCATTTTACTTTTCTGTTAGCACTGTTTCCGATGTAACAATAAGCCTTGAACCCACGAATCAGTTCATCTCATAAAAACGTCTGAAAAAGTGTAACCAATCTGTTGCCTCTTGTTTAGAGTTAAACCATGAATTCCTTGCAACCATATAGTGATGTTGAGTGTCACGTGATTTGTTATCATTAATGCGCCAACCAGATTTTGACTGGCTGTCAAAACAAGAGCTGCTTTTGTTCCAGTGGTTAGTAACTTTAAATATCAAAAGAAAGGTTTCTAAACACTGAATATCGCTATGGAATGATGAAAGATAGTGAAGGGAGGAGTGATCTTGTAAACCCACACTAGACATCTTGGGATTTTCTTGCGAAAAAGAAAAACTGACGAATTTTAGGACTGGGCGGGGTTAACGTTTTCTACAGATGTGGGCAAAGTATTAAAACTAGGAGCAATCATTGATTATGGAGTGCTTTCGTTTGGGAGAACTTTGAAGGTTGGATTTATGTAAAGAACGCCTATCGAAAGTACTGATTTAAAAGAGAGGTTTGTGGAATGTGGCTAAAAATGGAAATGTGACGACGTCACAAAAACTAAAGTTAAGAAAATCTGGAATTTGTTGAAATTGTCTGTGATCATTACCAAAAAAAAGTCCCTTGCCAGAAAATCAGCTTGTTGGTGCAAACAATCACAACCTGCGCTATCGTCATTTGCGCAAATGATGCATGTATAAAAACTGAGATGTTCGTGCACGTATGACGTAATCAAGATGGCGTTGAAAAAGCAGACGAACGAAAAAAATGAACTTGCTAAAGCTTACCTATGCACAGGATACCGAAGATTAGAAATTGCGTTCTCCTAATGTCGAACGCAATAACGTTAGATTGGTAAAGCGTTAAGCCTGGTTTAATTACCTGCAGTGAAAATGTAATGATCAATGTTAACGTCGCTAAGAAAACAGTGAGCAGCGGTTAGAATCCATTCGGGCGTGATAATTGATCCCCCGCACTGGTGGGGTACGTTGGATGAAGGTGAACTGTAAGCAATCTGCACTTGCCAGGGCCAGGATCCTGGAAGAGCATTTTGGCCACCAATTATCCTGTAGCGACCACCTCTCTTGCCACATGGCACGTCACCTCGTTCAGTTAAAGAATACAGTATTCAAGTCAGACAAGTCAGACAACAGCTGCAGTATAACTTGCGCGCGCAGTTTCTCGACATATAAAGAAGATATTTTTGTTCATGGATTTTTCCAAAATAGTAAGGAGCTTTAGCAACGACAACGGCGACGTCAACGAGAACGTCACAAATTTACATATTTAGTGGCCAAAGAGAATAGCTTTGCACGCTCTGCACGTGCGTTTTTCATTTTTGCCTATTTCTTCGCCGTCGTCAGCAAAACAACAGGGAGCTTACGAAACGACGACGCCGACGGCAACGACGACGCTACAAAACAATAGGTTTAGTGAGCAAAAACAATGGCTCTGCACGCTCTGCACGTGCGTTTTACATTTTGGTACATTTCTTTGCCGTCATCTCCTAAATGACGACGTGAAATGATCAAATTCAAGGTTCTGTGGAGGACGTTAGCACATGACGATGAATTTTCAGTTCTCTCTCTACGCTTCCAACTCACTCATACCAGTTTAATTCCTCGACAGTTACTACACATTTTTAACGCGAAACGACATGAAATAGTTTCGTAGTGATATGAATAACGCGAACTCGTATTTTAAAATGAAGTCCTCGTTGCCGTCGCCGTCCTCGTTTCGTAAGCTCCCTAACAACATGAAATGAACAAATTTGAGGTATTATGAAGGACGTCAGCATTTGAAGATAATTTTTCATTTTCTTCCCTAAATGAAGCGTCGCTCATAACGTTTTCATTCCTGAGGGACTGCCATACCTTTCTCGTATTAAAAACCTTGGAATAGTCGTGAAGTGATTACAATAATGAGAATTTATGTTTGGTGATGACGTTCTCGTTGCCGTTCCCGTCGTCGTTGCTAAAGTTCCCTAGTATTACATCCAAACTAACTAAACCAAAGTTACAACCATCCTCTCAAAGTTGTTTGACAACTTGATTCAATCTCACACGACAGGCATCACCTCTTACACATCTTTCGAATCTTGAAGTTTTAATGTAATGCTTAATTTCTGCTGACTGGAATTGCAATAATTTCTTCTTTCCTTACCTTGGTCAATGGGTTGGTCGATCGGAAGCAGAGTAGTTACCGGTGGGGGACTTGTTATTTGAACTGCAAGATACGGAAAGCGCGTGGTATTAGTGTTTTCGAAACAGGTCTCTCCAATAGAGCGATTTTCAATAGTGTCGAAAGTTGGTTTTGCATTACTTCACTCAGTGATTGGTTCTAAGTTCTCGCGCCATTTTTTCAACCAATCAGAGGTGAAATCAAAACCAATCGTTGCTCGCGCGTGCACATTTTCCCGCGCTTTGTGTTGGCTACGTGTTATTATTTCCAGTTTTGATTGGTTTACTGGATTGTCTCCGTCTTTTTTGATTGGCCAAAGTAATTACTTTGGTTTTGGTTTTACGACACTCGATTGAAACTCGCTCTAGTCTTCCTTTTGACCATGGTTTACAATTCTGGTTTAAATGTACCCTCACCAAAAGCTAACGCTTTTTTCCCGTCGTTCACGATTCTTTAAGTTTACTTGCTTACCAGCTGGACCTTGCTATTGTCAATTGATTCTGTTATTCTCAACCTCAGGAAGTATAACTTTTCTAGAAATTTTGCTAGTAGCACTAATCCTCAGCAAGTGTGCCTGCAACCTTGAGGTAATGTTACCTAGTAACCAAGTGTAAGCTCACTCGGTCCTAGTTTTTCTCCGTCTTATCTTCATTTACTACAAGTCATAACAGGTTAACAGTCCGATTTCGCCAAGGATTTTTTGAGCACTTGACAACTATCACTTATCGTCATCGTCATCATCATCATCATCGCGTTGTTAACACCACCATCTCATTATAATCAGCATTGTCTTCATTATCATAATTTTTGCTATCATTGTCATCATAAACGTGCTCGCCATCATCATCATCGTCATCAGAACAATAATTTGTTTTACCCATATAACAAACTAATCACTTACAGTTTACTTATGATATTCCAACCAAGTTAAGTGATATTAGTTGAAACAAACAGTGCTAGCAAAGTGATAGTGGTGTGTGAGACATTAATAATAATAATAATAATGATGATGATGATGATGATGATGATGATGATGATGATAATAATAATATCTACTAAAATAAATAATAATATAATAATAATAATAATAATGATGATGATGATGATTATAATAATAATAATAATAAATAATAATAATAATAATAATAATAATAATAATAATAATGATAATAATGATAATAACTACTTATATAAAGCGCTTATGCAGTCCTGTTCTAAGAAAGAAATTTATACATGTTAGAAATAATTTTAAAAATGATGAGTCTTAAGTTTACGTTTAAAAGATTGAAATTGTCACAAGAACGGATGTCATCAGGTAGTTTGTTCCACAGTTCAGGGGTCGAAACAGCAAAAGCTCTAGAGCCATACGACTTGAGATTAAAGTTGACAGGACTCAGGTGTAACGCTGAAGATGACCGGAGCGTTCTTGAAGTTGAATAACGGCGTAGCAGGTCTTGAATATAGATAGGAGACTGCTGGTGAAGAGCTTTGTGGGTGAGCAGAATTATTTTGAATTTAATTCGCTCGGAAACTGGAAGCCAGTGCAGGTGGAATAAAATAGGGGTGATGTGGTCGTACTTGCGAGAGCTTGTAATCAGTCGAGCCCCGGCGAAAAAGGTAGCCTTGTTCAAGGGATGGGAAACATGTATTTGACAGATTTGTCCAATCTCGTCTCTAGAGTCCTTTTTTCTTTTGATCAGCACCAAGAACAGGGGCTCTGGCCACTTCCAAGGCGGGAAGTCCGCAAATCACGGACTTCCGGCTCGTCTTCGCACGCTCAGAAATTTGAAACAACGGTTAATAAAGTGGACCTTCACAACGCTAATGCGGACGGCCCTCATATGGGGATTTTCCCAATCGTTTTACAGTAAAAGCACGCGCGGGGCTGCACGGGCCATGTGATAAATATATAGTTTACGTCATAGAAAGTGCGGCGTACGGGGTTTTATTCACGAGTTGTTTGTGTCAAAAACCCGAACGAGCGAGGAACAAGCAAGTGAGGGTTTTTGACAAACAACTCGTGAATAAAACCCCTTACAAAGCACTCTCTATGTCGTGAACTGTTTATTACACATAAGGCGAGAATTTTCATTAAAATAGTTTTCTGAGCGCAAAATTAGAATTCAATAACAAAGTACGAGATGCACGAGATGCACGAGTGATTGGCATGGAAACGCCTTTACGCTATCGTTGATTGGTTATACTTCCACAT
>NC_090893.1:3363286-3370786 GCF_036669925.1 Montipora capricornis | reverse complement strand
GTAAAACTAATTATAGGGCTTATCTAATTTTCAAATTTTAACATCAACACTTATTTTATGCATGCACTTATTTTGGATTGTTGTTGGGTAACATGCAACTTAACTTGTTGCGTAACACAAAAGCTATGCTTGATCTAGTTCTTATGAACGTGCATCATTATTCCCGCCCCTTTGGCCTCTCAGATCACAACACAGTCACAGCAGAAGCTAGAGTGAGAGAAAGTGGTCAAAACGCTACAAATTGTATGCTCGAGTGTGATATGCGGGCAAGTCGCAAGGCAGAGTTGGGGAGGTATCTGAGTGCTATGGATTGGCCTACACTGTTTTGTTGTCTTGACTGCTGTGAAAATATGCTGAATGTGTTCTATAAAGCACTGCATACAGGACTTGATCTGCTCATGCCTGTAAAGAAAGTGCGTGTGAACACATCTGACGTCCCGTGGATGACCCAGCACCTGAAATCACTTGACCTTAAAAGGCAGAAGGCCTTTCACGAACATGGTATTAATCAGCTCAGTTTAAGTTCTGCCGTAACGCAGTCAATCATATAAAGCTGTTTTCTATGAAACCAAGGTACAAAGCATGAAAGAAGAACACATGAGCATTCTGGAGCTTTGTGTAATCATATTCATGTGGTTGGTGCTGAAGAGCTATCTCCACAGGAACTGGCAAACACTATCAACGAGGGGTTCCTAGAACCAATAGAAGAATATCATCTGCCCTGCCCACTGGCACAAATCCCCCTGGAAGAGAACTCAGCACAACCTCCGGGTGGTGTCAGAGGTGCGCATTGCAAGACTCCTAGCAAAATTAAATCTGTCTAAGGCATGTGGACTGGATGAAGTACCTAATTGGCTACTGCAGGAGTACTCTGATCTTCTCGCTTACCCTGTATGTATATCATATCATATATCATATATCTTTATTTACCCTCGGATTTTTAGAGTAGCTTGGTGTAGCTAATTTCTCCGAGCATTTACCCTCCCAACTATGATACATCACAGAAGACAGACCACAAGTATGGTATATATAGTGTAGTATAATTAATGCATCCCTGGAAGAATAGCGCCTTCCTACTGTCTGGAAGTACACAGATGTATCCCCACTACCCAAGAAAAAGAAGGTTGATGATTTGAAAAAAAGATCTTAGACCAATCTCTCTTACCGCCTGCTTATCGAAAGTCGCCAAGGATTGTGTGGTACAGGATTGCATAAAGCCTGCTGTTCTCAAGATCCTGGACCCGTAATCAGTATGGCACAGTACCCAATTCATCCACCACACAGGCCCTTTGGCACATGGTCCACAGTTAAGCTCAAGCGGCAGACGGTAATAGTGCCACAATCAGGATTGTGCTTTTCGAATATCGGAAAGCATTTGATCTGATCGACCATAGTATACTTGTTGATAAGTTATGCAAATTAGTCCTGCCAACCAGTATAATCAATTGATTTTGTGTCCGGGCATTTTCAGCAGATTTAAGCTAGCTGAGGGATGCAACTCCAAGTGGGGCTCTGTCCTCTCTGGGGTCCCCCAGGGGACAAAGCTAGGGCCTTGGTTGTTCTTTATTTTGATCAATGATCTAAGTCTTGGTGGAATTTCAACGCCCAACTCTGGAAGTATGTCGATGGCACCACAACGTCAGAAGTAGTTACTAAAGTGAAGCGAGCAATGCACAACATATAGCAGACTGTGTAGCTCAGTGGTCCTTAGATAATAGGCTTTAACTGAACAGCGAAAAGGGTAAAGAACTAAGAATCTCTTTCGCTAAAAAGCAGTCTGAGTTCCATCCTATTCTCGTAAATCGTAACCAGCTTGAAGTAGTTAGAAGCGCAATTTGTCATGGAATGAGCTTGTTAGTAAAACTATAAAGAAGGCGTCTAAACGTTAGTATTTCCAAGTTCAGCTTAAACAAGCAAGGCTTCCATGTAGGAATTTAGCTCTCTTTAATGTCACATGTATGAGATCAATCCTAGTTCATGCTGTGCCTGTATTCTTCTCTGCTCTGCCCAAGTATTTACAATGTGAGCTGGAGCGGGTCCAAAAAAGGGCATTGTCAATCATTTGCCCCATTCTGTGTTACGACGAGGCACTTAAGGAAATTGGTATTCCATACATTATTTCATATTACGAGGAAATATGTGACAAGGTTTTTAACATCCCCCTTAGGAACAAGGATAATAAAATTAACAGATTATTAATGGAAGCCAATAAGGCTCCATATGAATTCATGAAGAAATCAGCGTCACTTTGCACTCTTAAAGTGGAAAACGGACCGTTTTAGGAACACTTTTGTATTATCATCGTGCCTATTTAAGTACAATTAATGATTCGGTTTTAGTGGTTTTGTATATTGTATGCATGAATTCTAATATTGATATATTGTAAATTATTCTATTTTTATTTCTAGCTTAGTCTTGTAAATTCGCAAATTTGTAATTCAGCCCCTGGCTGCTCATGTATTTATTTATTTTAATAAACTATTTGTCTAAAAGCCCCAGCTTAAAGTACTGCATTTTGATCTAACAAAATTAGGATTTGTGGAAGCTAGATTTACTTAAAACGGTTTTACCTAGAATAGGTTGTAGGGACCTGAAGGAATACATTGGTTAATTACGTGTACATACAAAATATCAATAATTAAATTATTCTCAAAGGGCTAACATTATGTCACTCTTGAGTGACTCAATAGCCCATTCGGCTTCGCCTCATGGGCTATTGACCCGTAGCCCTTGCGGGCTACGGGCCTAATTGTTAATTAGCGTGGTAGAATTGAATCCGGGACAACCGGAAACATATCCAAACCCGAGGTTAGAACGGGATGTGAGCCCGGAGTATCCAGAGTATCCTGCGTACGTAACTGGCGGTATTGTTGACGAAAGAGAGGCCGCATGAGCCGTGCGGAGAGTGGGAAGGGGTGCTGTGATTTTACAACGGCCCTCCCCATTCTCCACACGTCTTCGATGCTCATTAATTTGCCTCTAGCGCCAACAATACCGCCAGCTACGTAGGTTAAACCTGGGGCAACGGAATGCAAAGCCAACGCCACGCCACTGTCCCCAGATTAAAAGGTAATTTTAAAATTATATTTGTAATGAGCAAAAACAATAGCTTTGCACGCTCTGCACGTGCGCTTTTCATTTTTGTACATTTCTTTCACGTTTTCGGTAAATCTGCGACGTGAAATGACCAATTCTCAAGTTTTACGGAGAACGTGAACACATGGCAAGGTATCAAGCTCTTCGTTGACGACTGTGTTCTTTACCGTCCGATTCATTCCGTAAGCTATCATTTAGTTCTCCAGCGAGACCTCGATCAACTAGAGAAGTGGGCCTCTACATGGCAGATGAAATTTGCACCTACAAAATGTTTTGTTATGTCCATCACTTTGAAGAATTCTCCTTTGCAGTTTAGTTACTTCCTTTGTAATGTGCAGCTTGACGGTGTTCGCCACCAAAAGTACCTCGGCGTCTACATAACATGTACGTTGTGTTGGCAATAGCCCACTTTCGATATATTAAAATTCAGTCCTAAACAAAAGGCATCATCTCGAGGCTTTGGGAACATACGCCACCGTAGCTTGGTCTCCGCATACAAGGAAAGGGATTGCCTGTATCGAATCCGTTCAGCGCCGCGCAGCACGTTTTGTTAACAATGATTCAGTGATGAAATGGTATATGAAATGAATCATATATGAACTGCGGATATGAAATCAAGTGAAGCTATGATCTTCGCAGTTATGAGCGCAAATTTTGCAATTGCGTAGAGAAGCCTGAAAAATTCAGGACTTCAACGGGGTTTGAACCCGTGACCTCGCGATTCCGGTGCGACGCTCTAACCAACTGAGCTATGAAGCCACTGACGTTGGGTGCTGGTCATTTGTGGGTTCTAATGGTCCCGTGAGGATTGTATCAATGATGAAATGGTATATGAAATGAATCATATATGAACTCATTTCCGCTATAGTAGCGTTTCATCTATGCTTAATGACTTGGACTGGCACTCACTGCAGTCAAGGCGCAGGATATACGATCTCGGCATGTGTTTTATAAAATACGTAGAGGTCAAGTTAACATCTCCCTTCCCTACGACCTCCCTTCCGAGCATGCGTATTGGCGTACAGTCATGACTTTAAGATCAGGCTCCCGTCCTCTTCAGTCGACGCTTACGAACGCTCTTTCTGTGTAAGATCAATCCCTGTATGGAACGCGTTGTCAGCTGATGTTGTTAGATCGGCATCTTATCCAGAATTTATCCGAAGAGTGGCCATTACTTTAACATATTAATTTAATTACATCGTTTATTCTCGTACTATGTAATTTGTAAATTTATACCATGTAATTTTAATTGTAATTTTACCATGTAAATGTAATTGTAATTTATACAATTTAAATGTAATTGTAATGCCATACCATGTAAATTGAGCGATTGCTGGCCGCTCCATTGCCGGATTTCGTTAGTTGCGCTAGTGACAATTACCATGATTAAAGTTTTTTTTTTTTAAGAAAAGGCAGCGAATTTGAATTTCCTGTCGTAGCTTCAACACCGCACCTCCCAATTCAGTTCCTGGAAAGTTGCGCTAGTTTTTAGAAGTTAGACAAACCGACATAACGACGAAAAGATTAATAAACCTGAACTTGCAATCTTAAATGACGTTTTCGTTACCGTCGCGTCTTAGGAACTCCGTATTAGGAAGTTTAAGAAACGGCTACGACTTCGACAGCGCCACGAAACAACAATATATATGGGTTATTGACCAAGCGTGAGGTCAAGATGGCTGTATATTAGCCAAGTTTTTTTTTTGCGTGTTTATGGACCGAGACGAAGTCGAGGCCCATAAACACGCAAAAAAAGAACGAGGCCAATATCCCAGCCATCTTGACCGAACAAGCTTGGTCAGTAAAGGATTTATTATATGGGATAAAACACCAAAAAAACGATCTTTGATCTTGCGGGACCATGCGAGAAATCCCGAGCCGACAGTATAACTCCATCTTGCCTGCTCGGGTAGTCTTGCTTCATATTTGACGAGATGGGATCGGAAGTTTTTAAAATCGCATTTGAATGAATGGGGGCCTAGTTCTAAGTTGTGTTTTGTGTTTTTTTACCTTCGTATATAAATAGCTCATGATAATATTTATAGACGCTCAGAAATTTCGTCTCATGCACAATATACGTATTTTTGCATAGCAGAAACCAGTCGATCGCATTAAATTATTTGCAGACAATAGTTTGCAGTATATTATGTTTTTTAGCCTGGATTTGTTTCCTGTAGTGCTGCTGCTTTTGTTTGTCGTCTTTGACGCGTAAAAAAGCCCAGTGGATTTACCGGTTCCTCTACATTCTTTCCTTTGTCATAAATTCGCATAATATTACATAATATCATGAGCACTTAAGCATGACGCAGCATTATACATTTCACACGGAAATAATAATAGTTTAAAACCCATTCGCTCCTAAACCGGCCGAAACCGTCTACACTTAGTATTTCACTCTGTCTAACGCCAGACGATTTTATTCGTCAATGGAGAACCCCAAGGAGTCAATGGGTCGATCACTCACTGAAAAATATGTGCCATTAAAACTTGTTAAAATGATAAAACCGCTCACAGGAGCCTCGTTTTCGTTCATTGTCGAGGGAGACTAAGGTCTGGCAATGTAAATTTTTTTTCGTCTGGAAGCTTTGATCATCCGGTATATTTACCGTTGTTTCGCGTGGCCCTGATTTCTTCCTTTTACTTTGCTAAGGTATTCCAGCTGAGGTATACCTTTCAATGATTCTGTATTTGTAGATTTATAAGTCTTTCTGTCGTTTTTTTTAGCCCAAGCATGAGCAAAGCCTTCATCCAAAAGCCTGCTCCACCATTTTCCGGCACGGCTGTCAACACATTCGGAGAATTCATCGATATTAAGCTCTCCGACTACCAAGGTATGGATAAAACGTGTTGTTTTTTAATTGAGCGAAAGCCTTGCTGACTGACTTCTGTTCGTCCACAGGGAAATACTTGGTACTCTTCTTCTATCCTCTTGATTTGTAAGTCATATTTTTGCATATTTCAATCGCGCGTGCATTATTTAATTACACGGCTATTTTAGCACATGTATTTGTGTTAAATTATTTTTGTCTTATCTTTGACGAGGTCGAGGTAATTGAGTTAATGTTGAATTTCACGTTTCGTACTGCGTTTGTTACTCGCAAGATTGTCCCTGAAAGAACATTGTTACAAATTTCTGTTATATAATTTTGATAGCATGACTGCGCGAAATTTAAGCTCAAATACAAGTACACCGGCAGACTCGAAGTTATCATATTTTTACGCTCTAAATCAAGATGACGACCAGAACTTCCACAAGAGAGGAAGTGAAATAATACTGTATTACTCAGGTGTACTTTATAGAGGTCTTGATAATTGCCCAATATGAGAAGAGGCGACAACAACTCTGAGAATTTTATCTGGATGGAACAGATTTTAACTTTTTATCACTCTTTCCATACATCCGTCTACAGGATTAATTATGATCATCACTCCATTTACTGAAATTTCTGTATGCTTAAATTCATTAATGGTTTTATTTTTGAGGAATTATTTTGATAATGACAAACAAACATCTATCAATGCCTAATTTATGCACTGGTCCTCAAACCAATCTGGAAGTGCTTTGATAATATCAGACACACATGATACCCTTAAGCAATATACAATGAGAACTGAAAACTCTGGCAATTTTCTTTAAATGGATAAAACCCAGAGATGCATTGGCCAAAGAATATTCAACCTTTATTAAGAGGCAACCATCATGCATTATTAATTAGAACTGTCCATGCATGTACTTGCCAAACTAGTTATCATTGGTGTGTAAATAGCATTAATTTTTCTTGCTCATTTCCTTTGGTTTGAAAAATTAAATTAATTGGAAATCCATGTTAGGAAGGATTTCAGTTAGTGGAATCTGTGACAAAATCTGCTTTCAAATTTTGTGTTCCATCAGAAATCCGAAGATAAAGATTTGAAGATCTAAATCCGGATTTCCAATTGAAAGCACCCTAAGGGGCTTGTGCCTGGAGACATTTTTTGTGGTCAAAACACGCCATGCAAAATGGACCAATATAAATTTCAAGAGTGTTTTTTTTTAAGAAAATTGTTTTTGCAAATGTCAAAATAAGTTTTCTTGGATTGAAAAGCAAACTGTTAGGGCAAAGCACTGAGATAAAAATCTCAGTCCCCTTAGAACATTGGTCAAGTTGTCAATTGTGAAGAGGAAATTGTTGGCAGTCGTTCAATAATGATAAAATCTGCAGTTTTTCATCTCCAATCAGCTACTCCACAAAAGGGGGTTGCTAGCTAAAATCTATATCTTCAGTGAAGAGGAAAAATCAAACAATTTTCGATCAATATTCTGTATGACAAAAACAGCTGCTTTGTATGCTGAGGGGAATACTAACCATATTAGTCTGAAGATTGATTCTTAACGAGGTCTTACATTTCCTCTTGAATAGATTA
>NC_090893.1:3355786-3358286 GCF_036669925.1 Montipora capricornis | reverse complement strand
TAGCTTGGAACCATCTAACTTGGAACGAAATGACCATGGAACAAAGTGACCAGATACATGTACCAGCGAACCAATTGACTATTTACAATTGCAGCCAAGAACATGTATTGTACTATAATGAAATTCTACAATAAACATTCATTACTTGAAGTTTTAAAGCCAGGGCCTACCTGTATCAAAGTCAATGAGTTTTCAGGCTCAGACCAGGTCTTGAGCCTGAGTTCTCTGCATGTCAAGTCAAGTGCCCTGACCACTTGCTGCTCTGCCTCCACTTTACTCCAATTTTTGTCTGAGGTAGGGGTAATATTTGTTTTTTAACAACAACCATTGATTTTTTTCTGATTTTTGTTTGTTCTGTCAGAGGATTATTTATTATTGATGACAAAGGGATCCTGCGTCAAATCACAGTCAACGACCTGCCTGTGGGAAGGTCGGCTGATGAAGTACTCCGTTTGGTGCAGGCTTTTCAATTCACTGACAAACATGGAGAAGGTGAGGGTCTTTTTTCTTCAAACGAAATGAAGGGCTGTTTGTCTAATGTTAACACAATCATTGCAGGGGACTATTGTAATGTATTTGTTATAAAAAATTTTCATATGACATCATAGCCGCCATGTTAGTGGACGAAAACAGAGCATTCTCTCATTAGCCTGTTTTGTTCGTCCACCAGAAGTCGTGCATTTCTCTATTGTTATTGGTGTCTCTAGAGATTGGTTGAAAACGTCCCATTGTACAATAATATGAATTCTCCCAAGTTCTGGCAAATACAATATTTTTCAGATTACGATTTCACAATTTATAATTGTTTTTGCCCTATTTAGGAGGATTTTACAGTGTAACAGCAAGCATTATGCATTAGAAAATAAGATTAGTGGAAAGATTGAAGTGATTCTAGCACTTTTCTGGACAATTCAAGCAATTTTGTCTTCTAGACACCAGAAAAATTCAGGTGTTTCACAGGGAACTAATGACCCCAACAAATTGACCAGCTCCCAACTGAGTGGCTTCATAGCTCAGTTGGTATCGAGCATTGCACTGGCATCTCAGAGGCCAGGAATTCGAATCCTGTTGAACCAGCTTGAATTTTTGAGGTGTCAATAGGGAAGATATCTGTTTACAAACATTGCTTTTGTTATTCAAATGTACCAACCACAGGAACAAAAGACCCTTTGTTTCGACAGCAAGTGATGCTCTGGTTGGCACATTAGGAAATTTACGATCTACGACGCGGTCGTCAACGAGAACGCCACGAAACAACAATATCATTGGTTAAATGAGGAAAAATAATCATGCTGCACGTGCGGCACGCATTTTAGCACAAAGTCGTGCGGTACCCTGCTCAACAACGACGTGAAATCACCAAATTTGAGGATTTTTGATAACGCAAGCGCACAAATGTGAATCTATAATTCTCTATTTTCACTCTTCAACCGCTAGTACCAATTTACTTTTAGGATACTTCGCCCACATTGTACGACGCGAACGAGATGGTCTAACCGCGAACCGCGAGAAACGTACGATAGTGCAAAGTTATATTTTGAGTTGACGTTTTCGTTGACGTCGCCGTCGTAGATCGTAAAGTCCCTATTAATAGGGAGCTTACGAAACGACGACGCCGACGGCTACGAGGACTTCATTTGAAAATATGAGTTCGCGTTATTCATATCACTACGAAACTATTTCATGTCGTTTTGCGTTAAAAATGTGTAGTAATTGTCGAGGAATTAAACTGGTATGAGTGAGTTAGAAGCGTGGAGAGAGAACTGAAAAGTCATCGTCATGTGCTAACGTCCTCCACAGAACCTTGAATTTGATCATTTCACGTCGTCATTTAGGAGATGACGGCAAAGAAATGTACCAAAATGTAAAACGCACGTGCAGAGCGTGCAGAGCCATTGTTTTTGCTCACTAAACCTATTGTTTTGTAGCGTCGTCGTTGCCGTCGGCGTCGTCGTTTCGTAAGCTCCCAATAACAATACGTGACGTCAACGATATCTTCGCTATAAGAGACAATAGGCAATTTTCACGATAGCGTCATTTGATTACAACTACCAGAATTCAGTTTGTTTTTCTTTTCTTATTGAAATTTTGTATTCCCATCAAGGTAAAAAAAACAATAGCTCTTATTAGCATGAGACAAGCAAAAGCTGTAGGATTCTGGTACTTGTAGTCAAATAGCGTCATCATGCAAATGTCCTATTGCTTTAATTGTCCAGATAAGCGAAGATCACTTCCATCTTTCAACTACAACCCGCACTTCTTTCAGTACACATTTCGTTCAGTAAAAATAAGTGTTTAGACGCTGCACATAACTTAATTGGCGTGCACATTGTAAAAAGAAAAAACGACGAAAGAGGATAATAGGGTCGATTTGCACGGAATTTGTACAAATTTGGTAATTTTTTGATATATTGTAAAAAGGAAATGGAAGATCAAAGAAGATGAATATAATGATTAATTATTTATTATATGGACCGGCGCGTTTTAGAACAAAAAACAC